>NC_134835.1:81863414-82038079 GCF_004210375.1 Tachypleus tridentatus | reverse complement strand
TTTCATTAAGAACAGTTTTGTGCATATAATTCTTTTATTAGAAACGGTTTTGTGCATATAGTTCTTTCATTAGGAACGGTTGTGTGCATATAGTTCTTAAATTAAGAACGGTTGTGTGCATATGGTTCTTTCATTAGGAACGTTTGTGTGCATATTAGTTCTTTCATTAGAACGGTTGTGTGCATGAAGTTCTTTCATTAGGAACGGTTGTGTGCATGAAGTTCTTTAATTAGAAACGGTTGTGTGCATATAGTTCTTTATTTGAAACTTTGTGTATGCATGAAAGTTTCAGTTTTTCAATAAGGAACGGTTGTCTATATAATATTTTAATTAGGAACGGTTCTGTGCATATCTCTTCAATTAGAAACGGTTGTGAACTATGTAGTTCTTCATTTGAACAGTTGTGTGCATGAAGGTCTTTCATGTGGAACGGTTGTGTGCATGTAGTTCTTTAACTAGAAACGGTTGTGTACATATAGTTCTTTCATTTTCTACGGTTGTGTGCATGAAGTTCTTTCATTAAAACGGTTGTGTGCATGTAGTTCTGTTCATTACAAACGGTAGGGTTGTAGTTCTGTCATTGATTGTGTGCATGAAGTTCTTTCATTAGGAACGGTTGTACGCATGCAGTTTCTTCAATAAGGAAGGGTTGTGTGTATATAATATTTTAATTATAAACTGTTGTGTGCATATAGTTTTTAAATTAAGAACGGTTGTGTGCATGTGGTTCTTTAATTAAGAACGATTGTGTGATGGTTCTTTAATTAGAACGGTTGTGTGCATGATGTTCTTTCATTAGGAACGGTTGTGCATGTTGTTTTTATTAAGAACGGTTGGGTGAAGTTCTTTCATTAGGAACGGTTGTGTGCATATAATTCTTTTCTTAGGAACGGTTGTGTGCATATAGTTTTTAATTAAAAATGGTTCTGTGCATATTATTCTTTAATTAGAAACCTTGTGTGCATAAAGTTTTTTCAATTAGAAACGGTTGTGTGCATAGAAAGTTGTTTTATTAGGAACGGTTGTGTGCATGTAGTTCTTTCATTAGGAACGGTTGTGTACATATAGTTCTTTAATTAGAAACGCTTGTGTGCATATAGTTCTTTAATTAGAAACGCTTGTGAGCTATTAGTTCTTTAATTAGGAACGGTTGTATGAATATAGTTCTTTCATTAGGAACGGTTGTGTTCATTAGAAAGCTATTCTTTAATTTGGAACGGTTGTGTGCATGTAGTTCTTTCATTAGGAACGGTTGTGTGCATGTAGTTCTTTCATTAGGAACGGTTGTGTGCATGATGTTTTCATTAAGAACGCTTTGTGTGCATATAGTTCTTTCATTAGGAACGGTTGTGTGCATATAGTTCTTTAATTACAAACGGTTGTGTGCATATTATTCTTTAATTAGAAACGCTTGTGTGCATAAGTTCTTCTATTAGGAACGGTTGTGTTCATATAATTCTTTCATTAGAAACGGTTGTGTATATAGTTCTTTAATTAGAAACGCTTGTGAGCTATTAGTTCTTTAATTAGGAACGGTTGTGTGCATGTAGTTCTTTCATTAGGAATTAGGAACGGTTGTGTGCATATTAGTTCTTTCATTAGGAACGGTTGTGTGTTCATTCATTGTTGATGCAGCCTTTTCATTAGGAATGCATGGAAGGAACGGTTGTGTGTATTTGCATATAGTTCTTTAATTAGAAACGGTTGTGTGCATGAAGGGTTGTGTGTATATAGTTCTTCAATTAGGAACGGTTCTGTGCATATAGTTCTTCAATTAGAAACGTTTGTGAAATATTAGTTCTTTAATTAAAATGGTTGTGGGCGTGAAGTTCTTTAACTAGAAACGGTTGTGTGCATATAGTTCTTTCATTTTGAACGGTTGTGTGCATGAAGTTCTTTCATTAAGAACGATTGTGTGCATGAAGTTCTCTCATTAGAAATGGATGCGTGCATATAATTCTTTTCTAAGGAACAATTATTTAAATAGAAACGCTTGTGAGCTATTAGTTCTTTAATTAGGAACGGTTGTGTGCATATTGTTCTTATATTAGGAATGGTTGTGTACATATGGTTTTTAAATTAGGAACGGTTGTGTGCATATAGTTCTTCAATTAGAAACGTTTCTGAACTATTAGTTCTTTGATTTGAACAGTTGTGTGCATGAAGTTCTTTCATGAGGAACGGTTGTGTGCATGTAGTTCTTTAACTAGAAACGGTTGTGTGCATACGGTTCATTTAGAACGGTTGTGTGCATGAAGTTCTTTCATTAGGAACGGTTGTGTGCATATAGTTCTTTCATTACAAACGGTTTGTGCATGTAGTTCTGTCATTTGGCATGATTGTGTTCATGGAGTTCTTTGATTAGAAACTGTTGTGTGCATTTAGTTCTTTCATTAGGAAGAATTGTGTGCATATAGATCTTTAATTAGAAACGGTTGTGTGCATGTAGTTCTTTAATTAGAAACGGTTGTGTGCATGTAGTTCTTTCATTAGAAACGGTTGGGTGCATGAAAGTTCTTTCATTAGGAACGGTTGGATGCATGAGTTCTTTAATTAGGAACGGTTGTGTGCATATAATTCTTTTCTTAGGAATGGTTGTGTGCATTGAGTTCTTTAATTAGAAATGGTTGTGTGCATATTAGTTCTTTAATTAGGAACGGTTGTGTGCATATAGTTCTTCATTAGAAACGGTTGTGTGCATGTAGTTCTTTCATTAGAAAATGTTTGTGTGCATATAATTATTTCTTTAGGAAAAGTTGTGTGCATATTGTTCTTAATTAGGAACTGTTGTGTGCATATAGTTCTTTAATTAGAAACGCTTGTGAGCATTAGTTAATTAATTTGGAACGGTTGTGTGTATGTAGTTCATTCATTAGGAACGGTTGTGTGCATGTAGTTCTTTCATTAGAAACGGTTGTGTGCATAAAGTTCTTTCATTAGGAACGGTTGTGTGCATATAGTTCTTTTATTAGAAACGGTTTTGTGCATATAGTTCTTTCATTAGGAACGGTTGTGTGCATGTAGTTCTTTAATTAGAAACGGTTGTGTGCATGTAGTTTTTAACAAGAAACGTTGTGTGCATGAATAACTTTCATTAAGAACGGTTTTGTGCATGGAATTCTTTCATTAGAAACGGTTGTGCATGAAGTTCTTTCATTAGGAACGGTTGTGTTATGTATTCATTAGGAACGGTTGTGTGCATGCAGTTCTTTCATTAGGAACGGTTGTGTGTATGTAGTTCTTTCATTAGGAACGGTTGTGTGCATGTAGTTCTGCCATAGAACGGTTGTGTGCATCTTTTTCATTAGGAACGGTTGTGTGCATATAGTTCTTTCATTAGGAACGGTTGTGTGCATATTATTTTTTAATTAGGAACGGTTGTGTGCATAAAGATTTTTAATTAGGAACGGTTGTGTACATATAGTTCTTAAATTAGGAAAGGTTGTGTACATATGGTTCTTAAATTAGGAACGGTTGTGTGCATATAGTTCTTCAATTAGAAACGTTTGTGAAATATTAGTTCTTTAATTAGAACGGTTGTGTGCATGAAGGTCTTTCATTAGTAACGGTTGTGTTCATTAGTTCTTTCATTAGAAACGGTTGTGTGTATATAATTCTTTAATTAGAACGGTTGTGTGCATGAAGTTCTTTCATTAGGAACGGTTGTGTGTATGTAGTTTTTCATTTAGAACGGTTGATGCATATAGTTCTGCCATTAGGAACGGTTGTGTGCATGAAGTTTTTCATTAGGAACGGTTGTGTGCATATAATTCTTTATTAGGAACGGTTTTGTGCAAATAGTTTTTTAATTAGGAACGGTTGTGTGCAGCTAGTTCTTTAATTAGGAACGGTTTGTGCATATAGTTCTTTAATTAGAAACGCTTGTGAGCTATTAGTTCTTTAATTAGGAACAGTTGCATGAATATAGTTCTTTCATTAGGAACGGTTGGGTGGATGAAGTTTTTTCATTAAGAACAGTTTTGTGCATATAGTTCTTTTATTAGAAACGGTTTTGTGCATATAGTTCTTTCATTAGGAACGGTTGTGTGCATATGTTCTTAAATTAGGAACGATTGTGTGCATATGGTTCTTGAATTAGAAACGTTTGTGAAATATTAGTTCTTTAATTAGGAACGGTTGTGTGCATGAAGTTCTTTCATTAGAACTGTTGTGTGCATGTAGTTCTTTAATTAGAAACGGTTGTGTGCATATAGTTCTTTCATTTTGAACGGTTGTGTGCATGAAGTTCTTTCATTAGAAACGGTTGTGTGCATGAAGTTCTCTCATTAGTAACGGTTGTGTGCATGTAGTTCTCTCCATTAGGAACGGTTGTGTGCATATAATAGGAATAATTCTTTAATTAGAAACGGTTGTGTGCATATAGTTCTTTCATTTTGAACGGTTGTGTGAATGAAGTTCTTTCATTAAAACGGTTGTGTGCATGTAGTTCTTTCATTAGGAACGGTTGTGTGCATGAGGGTTTTTCATTAGGAACGGTTGTGTGCATATAATTATTTTTTAGGAACGGTTGTGTGCAAATATTTTTTTAATTAGGAACGGTTGTGTGCATATAGTTCTTTAATTAGAAACGCTTGTGAACTATTAGTTCTTTAATTTCAAACGGTTGTGTGCATGAAGTTCTCAAATTAGGAACGGTTGTGTGCATATAATTCTTTTCTTAGGAACGGTTGTGTGCATATAGTTTTTAATTAGAAACGATTGTGTGCATATTATTCTTTAATTAGAAACGTTGTGTGCATAAAGTTCTTTTATTAGGAACGTTTGTGTACATGTAGTTCTTTCAATAGGAACGGTTGTGTACATATAGTTCTTTAATTAGAAACGGTTTGTGAGCTATTAGTTCTTTAATTAGGAACGGTTGTATGAATATTCTTCTTTCATTAGGAACGGTTGTGTGCATGAAGTTCTTTCATTAGGAACGGTTGTGTGCATGTAGTTCTTTCATTAGGAACGGTTGTGTGCATGAGTTCTTTCATTAAAAACGGTTGTGTGCATGTAGTTCTTTCATTAGGAACGGTTGTGTGCATATAGTTTAAAATAACAAACGGTTGTGTGCATATTATTCTTTAATTAGAAACGGTTGTGTGCATAAAGTTCTTTCATTAGGAACATTTGTGTGCATATAGTTCTTTCATTATGAAACAGTTGTGTATATATTGTTCTTTAATTAGAAACGGTTGTGAGCATTAGTTCTTTAATTAAGAACGGTTGTGTGCATGTAGTTTTTATTAGAAACGGTTGTGTGCATTAGTTCTTTAATTTGGAACTGTTGTGTGCATGTAGTTCTGTCATTAGGAATGGTTGGGTGGATGTAGTTCTGTCATTAGGAACTGTTGTGTGCATGAAGGTAATTCATTAGAAACGGTTGGGTGCATGTTGTTCTGGTATTAGGAACGGTTTTGTGCATGTAGTTCTTTCATTAGAAACGGTTGGGTGCATGTAATTCTTTCATTAGGAACGGTTGGGTGGATGTTGTTCTGTCATTAGGAAATGTTGTGTGCATGAAGGTCTTTCATTAGAAACGGTTGGTGCATGTAGTTCTGTCATTAGGAACGGTTGTGTGCATGAAGTTCTGTCATTAGGAACGGTTGTGTGCATGTAGTTCCTTCATTACAAACGGTTGTGTGCATAAAGTTCTTTCATTAGGAACGGTTGTGTGCATATAATTCTTTTCTTAGTAATAATTCTTTAAATAGAAACGCTTGTGAGCTTTAGTTCTTTAATTAGGAACGGTTGTATGCATATATTTTCTTAATTAGGAACGGTTGTGTGCATATAGTTCTTTCATTAGGAACGGAATCGTGCATGAAGTTCTCTCATTAGGAACGGTTGCGTGCATGAAGTTCTCTCGTTAGGAACGGTTCGGTAGATGGAGTTCTGTCATTAGGAGCGATTGTGTGTATATAGTTCTTTCATTAGGAACGGTTGGGTGGATGTAGTTCTGTCATTAGAAACGGTTGGGTGCATGAAGGTTTTCATTAGGAACGGTTGGTGCATGTAGTTCTGTTATTAGGAACGGTTGTGTGCATGTAGTTCTTTCATTAGAAACGGTTGGGTGCATGTAGTTCTTTCATTAGGAACGGTTGGGTGGATGTAGTTCTGTCATTAGAAACGGTTGGGTACATGAAGTCTTTCATTAGGAACGGTTGGATGCATGTAGTTCTGTCATTAGGAACGGTTGTGTGCATATAGCTTTTTCATTTGGAATGGTTGTCTGCACATAGTTCTCTAAATAGAAACACTTGTGAGCTATTAGTTCTTCAATTAGGAACGGTTGTGTGCAAATAGTTCTTTCATTAGAAACGATTGTGTTCATGTAGTTGTTTTATTAAGAATGTTTGTGTTCATATAATTATTTCTTTATGAAAAGTTGTGTACATATTGTTCTTCCGTTAAGAACTGTTGTGTTTATGTAGTTCTTTAATTAGAAACGCTGGTGAGCTATTAGTTAATTAATTTGGAACAGTTGCGTGGATGAAGATCTCTCATTAGGAACGGTAGCGTGCATGTAGTTCTTTTATTACAAACGGTTGGGTGCATGTAGTGCTTTCATAAGGAACAATAGTGTGCATATAGTTCTTTAATTAGAAACGTTTTTGAACTGTCAGTTTTTTAATTAGAAACCGTTGTGTGCATGTAGTTCTTTTATTAAGAACGGTTGGGTGCATGGTGTTCTGTGATTAGGAACGGTTGTGTGCATGACGTTCTTTCATTAGGAACGGTTGTGCGCATATAATTCTTTTCTTAGTAACGGTTGTGTGCATATAGTTTTTAATTAAAAATGGTTGTGTGCGTATTATTCTTTAATTGGAAACGCTTGTGTACATAAAGATTTTCCATTAGAAATGTTTGTGTGCATGTAGTTCTTTCATTAGGAACGGTTGTGTACATATAGTTCTTTAATTAGAAACGCTTGTGAGCTATTAGTTCTTTAATTAGAAACGCTTGTGAGCTATTAGTTCTTTAATTAGGAACGGTTGTATGAATATACTTCTTTCATTAAGAACGGTTGTGCGCATGAAATTTTTTCATTTGGAACGGTTGTGTGCATGTAGTTCTGTCATTAGGAACGGTTGTGTGCATGACGTTCTTTCATTAGGAACTGTTGTGTGCATACAGTTCTTTCATTAGGAACAGTTGTGTGTATATAGTTCTTTAATTAAAAACGCTTTTGAGCTGTTTGTTGTTTAAGTAGGAACGGTTGTGTGCATGTAGTTTTTTAATTAGAAACGCTTGTGAGCTATTAGTTTTTTAATGTGGAACTGTTGTGTGCATGTAGTTCTGTCATTAGGAACTGTTGTGTGCATGTAGTTCTTTCATTAGGAACGGTTGGGGAGATGTAGTTCAGTCATGTGCTTGAAGGTCTTTTATTAGGAACGGTTGGGTGCATGTAGTTCTTTCATTAGGAACTGTTGTGTGCATGTAGTTCTTTCATTAGGAACAATTGTGTGCATATAGTTCTTTCATTAGAAACGCTTGTGAGCTGTCAGTTCTTTAATTAGAAACGGTTGTGTGCATGTAGTTCTTTTATTAAGAACGGTTGGGTGCATGAAGTTCTGTCATTAGGAACGGTTGTGTGCATGACGTTCTTTAATTAGGAACAGTTGTGTGCATATAATTATTCAATTAGAAACGCGTGTGAAATATTAGTTTTTTCATTAGGAGCGGTTGCGCGCATGAAGTTTTCTCATTAGGAACGGTTGCGTGCATGAAGTTCTGTCATTATAAACCGTTCGGTGCATGGTGTTCTGTCATTAGGAACGGTTGTGTGTATGTAGTTCTTTCATTAGGAACTGTTGTGTGCATAGAGTTCTTTCATTAGGAACAATTGTGTGCATACAGTTCTCTAATTAGAAACGCTTGTGAGCTGTCAGTTCTTTAATTAGAAACAGTTGAGTTCATATAGTTCTTTAATTAGAAACGCTTGTGAGCTATTAGTTCTTTAATTAGGAACGGTTGCATGAATATAGTTCTTTAATGAGGAACGGTTGGGTGCATGTAGTTCTTTAATTAGAAACGCTATTGAGCTATTAGGTCTTTAATTTGGAACGGTTGTGTGCATGTAGTTCATTCATTAGGAACGGTTGGGTGCATGTAGTTCTGTCATTAGGAACGGTTGTGTGCATATAATTCTTTTATTAGAAACGGTTTTGTGGATATAGTTCTTTCATTAGAAACGGTTGTACGCATGCAGTTCTTTCATTATGAAGTGTTCTGTGTATATAATATTTTAATTATGAACGGATCTGTGCATATAGTTCTTCAATGAAAAACGTTTGTGAAATATTAGTTCTTTAATTAGAACGGTTGTGTGCGTGAAGTTCTTTCATTAGGAACGGTTGTGTGCATGTAGTTGTTTAACAAGAAACTTTTGTGTGCATATAGTTCTTTAATTAGGAACTGTTGTGTGCATGAAAGTAATTCATTAGAAACGGTTGGGTGGATGTTGTTCTGGTATTAGGAACGGTTTTGTGCATGTAGTTCTTCATTAGAAACGGTTGGGTGCATGTAATTCTTTCATTAGGAACGGTTGGGTGGATGTAGTTCTGTCATTAGGAAATGTTGTGTGCATGAAGGTCTTTCATTAGAAACGGTTGGGTGCATGTAGTTCTGTCATTAGGAACGGTTGTGTGCATGAAGTTCTTTAACAAGAAACGGTTGCGTGCAAGTAGATTTTTAACAAGAAACCGTTGTGTGCATGAATAACTTTCATTAAGAACGGTTTGGTGCATGGAATTCTGTCATTAGGAACGGTTACGTGAATGAAGTTCTTTCATTAGGAACGGTTGTGTGTATGTAGTTTTTCATTAGGAACGGTTGTGTACATGCAGTTCTTTCATTAGAAAGGGTTGTGTGTATGTAGTTTTTCATTAGGAACGGTTGGGTGCGTGTAGTTCTGCCATAAGGAACGGTTGTGTGCATGAAGGTTTTTCATTAGGAACGGTTGTGTGCATATAATTCTTTCAGTAGGAACGGTTGTGTGCAAATACTTTTTAATTGGGAATGGTTGTGTGCAAATATAATTTTTAATTAGGAACCGTTGTGTACATATAGTTCTTAAATTAGGAAAGGTTGTGTACATATGGTTCTTAAATTAGGAACGGTTGTGTGCATATAGTTCTTCAATTAGAAACGTTTGTGAAATATTAGTTCTTTAATTAGAACGGTTGTGTGCATGAAGGTCTTTCATTAGTAACGGTTGTGTTCATGCAGTTCTTTCATTAGAAAGGGATGTGTGTATATAATTCTTTAATTAGAACGGTTGTGTGCATGAAGGTCTTTCATTAGGAACGGTTGTGTGTATGTAGTTTTTTCATTTAGAACGGTTGGATGCATATAGTTCTGCCATAAGGAACGGTGGTGTCCATGAAGATTTTTCATTAGGAATGGTTGTGTGCTTATAATTCTTTTAGTAGGAACGGTTTTATGCAAATACTTTTTTAATTAGGAATGGTTGTGTGCATATAGTTCTTTAATTAGAAACGCTAGTGAGCTATTAGTTCTTTAAAATAGGAACAGTTGCATGAATATAGTTCTTTCATGAGGAACGGTTGGGTCATGTAGTTCTTTTATTAGAAACGCTTGTGAGCTATTAGGTCTTTAATTTGAAACGTTTGTGTGCATGTAGTTCTGCCATAAGGAACGGTTGGGTGGATGAAAATTTTTCATTAAGAACAGTTTTGTGCATATAATTCTTTTATTAGAAACGGTTTTGTGCATATAGTTCTTTCATCAGGAACGGTTGTGTGCATATGGTTCTTAAATTAAGAATGATTGTGTGCATATGGTTCTTGAATTAGAAACGTTTGTGAAATATTAGTTCTTTAATTAGAACGGTTGTGTGCATGAAGTGCTTTCATTAGGAACTGTTGTGTGCATGTAGTTCTTTAACTAGAAACGGTTGTGTGCATATAGTTCTTTCATTTTGAACTGATGTGTGCATGAAGTTCTTTCATTAACAACGGTTGTGTGCATGAAGTTCTCTCATTAGTAACGGTTGCGTGCATGTAGTTATCTCATTAGGAATTGTTGTGTGCATATAATTGTATTCTTAGGAATAATTCTTTAACTAGAAACGGTTGTGTGCATATAGTTCTTTCATTTTGAACGGTTGTGTGCATGAAGTTCTCTCATTAAAAACGGTTGGGTGCATGTAGTTCTGTTATTAGGCATAGTTGTGTGCATGAGGGTTTTTCATTAGGAACGGTTGTCTGCATATAATTCTTTTAGCAGGAATGGTTGTGTGCAAATACTTTTTTAATTAGGAATGGTTGTGTGCATGTAGTTCTTTAATTAGAAACGCTTGCGAGCTATTAGTTCTTTAATTTCAAACGGTTGCGTGCATGAAGTTCCCAAATTAGGAACGGTTGTGTGCATATAATTCTTTTCTTAGGAACGGTTATGTGCATATAGTTTTTAAATTACAAATGATTGTGTGCATATTATTCTTTAATTAGAAACGCTTGTGTGCATAAAGTTGTTTTATTAGGAACGTTTGTGTACATGTAGTTCTTTCAATAGGAACGGTTGTGTACATATAGTTCTTTAATTAGAAATGCTTGTGAGCTATTAGTTCCTTGATTAGGAACGGTTGTATGAATATTCTTCTTTCATTAGGAACGGTTGTGCGCATGAAATTATTTCATTTGGAACGGTTGTGTGCTTGTAGTTCTGTCATTAGGAACGGTTGTGTGCATGACGTTCTTTCATTAAAAACAATTGTGTGCCTGTAGTTCTTTCATTAGGAACGGTTGTGTGCATATAGTTTAAAATAACAAATGGTTGTGTGCATATTATTCTTTAATTAGAAACGCTTGTGTGCATAAAGTTGTTCTATTAGGAACATTTGTGTTCATATAATTCTTTCATTCGAAACAGTTGTGTATATATTGTTCTTTAATTAGAAACCCTTGTTAGCTGTTAGTTCTTTAATTAAGAACGGTTGGGTGCATGTAATTCTTTCATTAGGAACGGTTGGGTGGATGTAGTTCTGTCATTAGGAAATGTTGTGTGCATGAAGGTGTTTCATTAGAAACGGTTGGGTGCATGTAGTTCTGTCATTAGGAACGGTTGTGTGCATGAAGTTCTGTCATTAGGAACGGTTGTGTGCATGTAGTTCCTTCATTACAAACGGTTGTGTGCATAAAGTACTTTCATTAGGAACGGTTGTGTGCATATAATTCTTTTCTTAGTAATAATTCTTTAAATAGAAACGCTTGTGAGCTTTTAGTTCTTTAATTAGGAACGGTTGTATGCATATATTTTCTTAATTAGGAACGGAATCGTGCATGAAGTTCTCTCATTAGGAACGATTGCGTGCATGAAGTTCTCTCGTTAGGAACGGTCTGGTAGATGGAGTTCTGTCATTAGGAGCGATTGTGTGTATATAGTTCTTTCATTAGGAACGGTTGGGTGGATGTAGTTCTGTCATTAGAAACGGTTGGGTGCATGAAGGTTTTTCATTAGGAACGGTTCGGTGCATGTAGTTCTGTTATTAGGAACGGTTGTGTGCATGTAGTTCTTTCATTACAAACGGTTGGGTGCATGTAGTTCTTTCATTAGGAACGGTTGGGTGGATGTAGTTCTGTCATTAGAAACGGTTGGGTACATGAAAGTCTTTCATTAGGAACGGTTGGATGCATGTAGTTCTGTCATTAGGAACGGTTGTGTGCATATAGCTTTTTCATTTGGAATGGTTGTCTGCACATAGTTCTCTAAATAGAAACACTTGTGAGCTATTAGTTCTTCAATTAGGAACGGTTGTGTGCAAATAGTTCTTTCATTAGAAACGATTGTGTTCATGTAGTTGTTTTATTAAGAATGTTTGTGTTCATATAATTATTTCTTTACGAAAAGTTGTGTACATATTGTTCTTCCGTTAAGAACTGTTGTGTTTATGTAGTTCTTTAATTAGAAACGCTGGTGAGCTATTAGTTAATTAATTTGGAACAGTTGCGTGGATGAAGATCTCTCATTAGGAACGGTAGCGTGCATGGAGTTCTGTCATTAGGAACGGTTGTGTGCATGTAGTTCTTTCATTAGGAACAGTTGGGTGGATGTAGTTCTGTCATTAGGAACGTTTGTGTGCATGTAGTTCTTTTATTACAAACGGTTGGGTGCATGTAGTGCTTTCATAAGGAACAATAGTGTGCATATAGTTCTTTAATTAGAAACGTTTTTGAACTGTCAGTTTTTTAATTAGAAACCGTTGTGTGCATGTAGTTCTTTTATTAAGAACGGTTGGGTGCATGGTGTTCTGTGATTAGGAACGGTTGTGTGCATGACGTTCTTTCATTAGGAACGGTTGTGCGCATATAATTCTTTTCTTAGTAACGGTTGTGTGCATATAGTTTTTAATTAAAAATGGTTGTGTGCGTATTATTCTTTAATTGGAAACGCTTGTGTACATAAAGATTTTCCATTAGAAATGTTTGTGTGCATGTAGTTCTTTCATTAGGAACGGTTGTGTACATATAGTTCTTTAATTAGAAACGCTTGTGAGCTATTAGTTCTTTAATTAGAAACGCTTGTGAGCTATTAGTTCTTTAATTAGGAACGGTTGTATGAATATACTTCTTTCATTAAGAACGGTTGTGCGCATGAAATTTTTTCATTTGGAACGGTTGTGTGCATGTAGTTCTGTCATTAGGAACGGTTGTGTGCATGACGTTCTTTCATTAGGAACTGTTGTGTGCATACAGTTCTTTCATTAGGAACAGTTGTGTGTATATAGTTCTTTAATTAGAAACGCTTTTGAGCTGTTTGTTGTTTAACTTGGAACGGTTGTGTGCATGTAGTTTTTTAATTAGAAACGCTTGTGAGCTATTAGTTTTTTAATGTGGAATTGTTGTGTGCATGTAGTTCTGTCATTAGGAACTGTTGTGTGAATGTAGTTCTTTCATTAGGAACGGTTGGGGAGATGTAGTTCAGTCATATGCTTGAAGGTCTTTTATTAGGAACGGTTGGGTGCATGTAGTTCTTTCATTAGGAACTGTTGTGTGCATGTAGTTCTTTCATTAGGAACAATTGTGTGCATATAGTTCTTTAATTAGAAACGTTTGTGAGCTGTCAGTTCTTTAATTAGAAACGGTTGTGTGCATGTATTTCTTTTATTAAAAACGGCTGGGTGCATAAAGGTCTTCCATTAGGATCGGTTGTGTGCATGTAGTTCTTTAACTAGAGACGGTTGTGTGTATATAGTTCTTTCATTTTCTACGGTTGTGTGAATGAAGTTCTTTCATTAAGAACGGCTGTGTGCATGTAGTTCTTTCATTACAAACGGTAGGGTGCATAAAGTTCTTTCATTAGCAACGGTTGTGTGCATAAAATTATTTTCTTAGGAACGGTTGTGTGCAAGTATTATTTTTAATTAGGAACCGTTGTGTACATATAGTTCATTAATAAGAAAAGCTTATGAACTGATAGTTCTTTTATTAGGAACGGTTGTGTGCATGGAGTTCTTTCATTAGGAACTGTTGTGTGCATAGAGTTCTTTCATTAGGAACAATTGTGTGCATACAGTTCTCTAATTAGAAACGCTTGTGAGCTATCAGTTCTTTAATTAGAAACAGTTGAGTTCATATAGTTCTTTAATTAGAAACGCTTGTGAGCTATTAGTTCTTTAATTAGGAACGGTTGCATGAATATAGTTCTTTAATGAGGAACGGTTGGGTGCATGTAGTTCTTTAATTAGAAACGCTATTGAGCTATTAGGTCTTTAATTTGGAACGGTTGTGTGCATGTAGTTCTGTCATTAGGAACTGTTGTGTGCATGTAGTTCTTTCATTAGGAACGGTTGGGGAGATGTAGTTCAGTCATGTGCTTGAAGGTCTTTTATTAGGAACGGTTGGGAACATGTAGTTCTGTCATTAGGAACGGTTGTGTGCATATAATTCTTTTATTAGAAACGGTTTTGTGGATATAGTTCTTTCATTAGAAACGGTTGTACGCATGCAGTTCTTTCATTATGAAGTGTTCTGTGTATATAATATTTTAATTATGAACGGATCTGTGCATATAGTTCTTCAATTAAAAACGTTTGTGAAATATTAGTTCTTTAATTAGAACGGTTGTGTGCGTGAAGTTCTTTCATTAGGAACGGTTGTGTGCATGTAGTTGTTTAACAAGAAACTTTTGTGTGCATATAGTTCTTTAATTAGGAACTGTTGTGTGCATGAAGGTAATTCATTAGAAACGGTTGGGTGCATGTTGTTCTGGTATTAGGAACGGTTTTGTGCATGTAGTTCTTTCATTAGAAACGGTTGGGTGCATGTAATTCTTTCATTAGGAACGGTTGGGTGGATGTTGTTCTGTCATTAGGAAATGTTGTGTGCATGAAGGTCTTTCATTAGAAACGGTTGGGTGCATGTAGTTCTGTCATTAGGAACGGTTGTGTGCATGAAGTTCTGTCATTAGGAACGGTTGTGTGCATGTAGTTCCTTCATTACAAACGGTTGTGTGCATAAAGTACTTTCATTAGGAACGGTTGTGTGCATATAATTCTTTTCTTAGTAATAATTCTTTAAATAGAAACGCTTGTGAGCTTTTAGTTCTTTAATTAGGAACGGTTGTATGCATATATTTTCTTAATTAGGAACGGTTGTGTGCATATAGTTCTTTCATTAGGAACGGAATCGTGCATGAAGTTCTCTCATTAGGAACGGTTGCGTGAATGAAGTTCTCTCGTTAGGAACGGTTCGGTAGATGGAGTTCTGTCATTAGGAGCGATTGTGTGTATATAGTTCTTTCATTAGGAACGGTTGGGTGGATGTAGTTCTGTCATTAGAAACGGTTGGGTGCATGAAGGTTTTCATTAGGAACGGTTCGGTGCATGTAGTTCTGTTATTAGGAACGGTTGTGTGCATGTAGTTCTTTCATTAGAAACGGTTGGGTGCATGTAGTTCTTTCATTAGGAACGGTTGGGTGGATGTAGTTCTGTCATTAGAAACGGTTGGGTACATGAAAGTCTTTCATTAGGAACGGTTGGATGCATGTAGTTCTGTCATTAGGAACGGTTGTGTGCATATAGCTTTTTCATTTGGAATGGTTGTCTGCACATAGTTCTCTAAATAGAAACACTTGTGAGCTATTAGTTCTTCAATTAGGAACGGTTGTGTGCAAATAGTTCTTTCATTAGAAACGATTGTGTTCATGTAGTTGTTTTGTTAAGAATGTTTGTGTTCATATAATTATTTCTTTATGAAAAGTTGTGTACATATTGTTCTTCCGTTAAGAACTGTTGTGTTTATGTAGTTCTTTAATTAGAAACGCTGGTGAGCTATTAGTTAATTAATTTGGAACAGTTGCGTGGATGAAGATCTCTCATTAGGAACGGTAGCGTGCATGTAGTTCTTTTATTACAAACGGTTGGGTGCATGAAGTGCTTTCATAAGGAACAATAGTGTGCATATAGTTCTTTAATTAGAAACGTTTTGAACTGTCAGTTTTTTAATTAGAAACCGTTGTGTGCATGTAGTTCTTTTATTAAGAACGGTTGGGTGCATGGTGTTCTGTGATTAGGAACGGTTGTGTGCATGACGTTCTTTCATTAGGAACGGTTGTGCGCATATAATTCTTTCTTAGTAACGGTTGTGTGCATATAGTTTTTAATTAAAATGGTTGTGTGCGTATTATTCTTTAATTGGAAACGCTTGTGTACATAAAGATTTTCCATTAGAAATGTTTGTGTGCATGTAGTTCTTTCATTAGGAACGGTTGTGTACATATAGTTCTTTAATTAGAAACGCTTGTGAGCTATTAGTTCTTTAATTAGAAACGCTTGTGAGCTATTAGTTCTTTAATTAGGAACGGTTGTATGAATATACTTCTTTCATTAAGAACGGTTGTGCGCATGAAATTTTTTCATTTGGAACGGTTGTGTGCATGTAGTTCTGTCATTAGGAACGGTTGTGTGCATGACGTTCTTTCATTAGGAACTGTTGTGTGCATACAGTTCTTTCATTAGGAACAGTTGTGTGTATATAGTTCTTTAATTAAAAACGCTTCTGAGCTGTTTGTTGTTTAAGTAGGAACGGTTGTGTGCATGTAGTTTTTTAATTAGAAACGCTTGTGAGCTATTAGTTTTTTAATGTGGAACTGTTGTGTGCATGTAGTTCTGTCATTAGGAACTGTTGAGTGCATGTAGTTCTTTCATTAGGAACGGTTGGGGAGATGTAGTTCAGTCATGTGCTTGAAGGTCTTTTATTAGGAACGGTTGGGTGCATGTAGTTCTTTCATTAGGAACTGTTGTGTGCATGTAGTTCTTTCATTAGGAACAATTGTGTGCATATAGTTCTTTCATTAGAAACGCTTGTGAGCTGTCAGTTCTTTAATTAGAAACGGTTGTGTGCATGTAGTTCTTTTATTAAGAACGGTTGGGTGCATGAAGTTCTGTCATTAGGAACGGTTGTGTGCATGACGTTCTTTAATTAGGAACAGTTGTGTGCATATAATTATTCAATTAGAAACGCGTGTGAAATATTAGTTTTTTCATTAGGAGCGGTTGCGCGCATGAAGTTTTCTCATTAGGAACGGTTGCGTGCATGAAGTTCTGTCATTATAAAACCGTTCGGTGCATGGTGTTCTGTCATTAGGAACGGTTGTGTGTATGTAGTTCTTTCATTAGGAACTGTTGTGTGCATAGAGTTCTTTCATTAGGAACAATTGTGTGCATACAGTTCTCTAATTAGAAACGCTTGTGAGCTGTCAGTTCTTTAATTAGAAACAGTTGAGTTCATATAGTTCTTTAATTAGAAACGCTTGTGAGCTATTAGTTCTTTAATTAGGAACGGTTGCATGAATATAGTTCTTTAATGAGGAACGGTTGGGTGCATGTAGTTCTTTAATTAGAAACGCTATTGAGCTATTAGGTCTTTAATTTGGAACGGTTGTGTGCATGTAGTTCATTCATTAGGAACGGTTGGGTGCATGTAGTTCTGTCATTAGGAACGGTTGTGTGCATATAATTCTTTTATTAGAAACGGTTTTGTGGATATAGTTCTTTCATTAGAAACGGTTGTACGCATGCAGTTCTTTCATTATGAAGTGTTCTGTGTATATAATATTTTAATTATGAACGGATCTGTGCATATAGTTCTTCAATGAAAAACGTTTGTGAAATATTAGTTCTTTAATTAGAACGGTTGTGTGCGTGAAGTTCTTTCATTAGGAACGGTTGTGTGCATGTAGTTGTTTAACAAGAAACTTTGTGTGCATATAGTTCTTTAATTAGGAACTGTTGTGTGCATGAAAGTAATTCATTAGAAACGGTTGGGTGCATGTTGTTCTGGTATTAGGAACGGTTTTGTGCATGTAGTTCTTTCATTAGAAACGGTTGGGTGCATGTAATTCTTTCATTAGGAACGGTTGGGTGGATGTAGTTCTGTCATTAGGAAATGTTGTGTGCATGAAGGTCTTTCATTAGAAACGGTTGGGTGCATGTAGTTCTGTCATTAGGAACGGTTGTGTGCATGAAGTTCTTTAACAAGAAACGGTTTGTGCAAGTAGATTTTTAACAAGAAACCGTTGTGTGCATGAATAACTTTCATTAAGAACGGTTTGGTGCATGGAATTCTGTCATTAGGAACGGTTGTGTGTATGTAGTTTTTCATTAGGAACGGTTGTGTACATGCAGTTCTTTCATTAGAAAGGGTTGTGTGTATGTAGTTTTTCATTAGGAACGGTTGGGTGCGTGTAGTTCTGCCATAAGGAACGGTTGTGTGCATATAATTCTTTCAGTAGGAACGGTTGTGTGCAAATACTTTTTATTTGGGAATGGTTGTGTGCAAATATAATTTTTAATTAGGAACCGTTGTGTACATATAGTTCTTAAATTAAGAAAGGTTGTGTACATATGGTTCTTAAATTAGGAACGGTTGTGTGCATATAGTTCTTCAATTAGAAACGTTTGTGAAATATTAGTTCTTTAATTAGAACGGTTGTGTGCATGAAGGTCTTTCATTAGTAACGGTTGTGTTCATGCAGTTCTTTCATTAGAAAGGGATGTGTGTATATAATTCTTTAATTAGAACGGTTGTGTGCATGAAGGTCTTTCATTAGGAACGGTTGTGTGTATGTAGTTTTTTCATTTAGAACGGTTGGATGCATATAGTTCTGCCATAAGGAACGGTTGTGTCCATGAAGATTTTTCATTAGGAACGGTTGTGTGCTTATAATTCTTTTAGTAGGAACGGTTTTATGCAAATACTTTTTTAATTAGGAATGGTTGTGTGCATATAGTTCTTTAATTAGGAACGGTTGTGTGCATATAGTTCTTTAATTAGAAACGCTAGTGAGCTATTAGTTCTTTAAAATAGGAACAGTTGCATGAATATAGTTCTTTCATGAGGAACGGTTGGGTCATGTAGTTCTTTTATTAGAAACGCTTGTGAGCTATTAGGTCTTTAATTTGAAACGTTTGTGTGCATGTAGTTCTGCCATAAGGAACGGTTGGGTGGATGAAGATTTTTCATTAAGAACAGTTTTGTGCATATAATTCTTTTATTAGAAACGGTTTTGTGCATATAGTTCTTTCATCAGGAACGGTTGTGTGCATATGGTTCTTAAATTAAGAATGATTGTGTGCATATGGTTCTTGAATTAGAAACGTTTGTGAAATATTAGTTCTTTAATTAGAACGGTTGTGTGCATGAAGTGCTTTCATTAGGAACTGTTGTGTGCATGTAGTTCTTTAACTAGAAACGGTTGTGTGCATATAGTTCTTTCATTTTGAACGGATGTGTGCATGAAGTTCTTTCATTAACAACGGTTGTGTGCATGAAGTTCTCTCATTAGTAACGGTTGCGTGCATGTAGTTATCTCATTAGGAATTGTTGTGTGCATATAATTGTATTCTTAGGAATAATTCTTTAACTAGAAACGGTTGTGTGCATATAGTTCTTTCATTTTGAACGGTTGTGTGCATGAAGTTCTCTCATTAAAAACGGTTGGGTGCATGTAGTTCTGTCATTAGGCATAGTTGTGTGCATGAGGGTTTTTCATTAGGAACGGTTGTCTGCATATAATTCTTTTAGCAGGAATGGTTGTGTGCAAATACTTTTTTAATTAGGAATGGTTGTGTGCATGTAGTTCTTTAATTAGAAACGCTTGCGAGCTATTAGTTCTTTAATTTCAAACGGTTGCGTGCATGAAGTTCCCAAATTAGGAACGGTTGTGTGCATATAATTCTTTTCTTAGGAACGGTTATGTGCATATAGTTTTTAAATTACAAATGATTGTGTGCATATTATTCTTTAATTAGAAACGCTTGTGTGCATAAAGTTGTTTTATTAGGAACGTTTGTGTACATGTAGTTCTTTCAATAGGAACGGTTGTGTACATATAGTTCTTTAATTAGAAATGCTTGTGAGCTATTAGTTCCTTGATTAGGAACGGTTGTATGAATATTCTTCTTTCATTAGGAACGGTTGTGCGCATGAAATTATTTCATTTGGAACGGTTGTGTGCTTGTAGTTCTGTCATTAGGAACGGTTGTGTGCATGACGTTCTTTCATTAAAAACAATTGTGTGCCTGTAGTTCTTTCATTAGGAACGGTTGTGTGCATATAGTTTAAAATAACAAATGGTTGTGTGCATATTATTCTTTAATTAGAAACGCTTGTGTGCATAAAGTTGTTCTATTAGGAACATTTGTGTTCATATAATTCTTTCATTCGAAACAGTTGTGTATATATTGTTCTTTAATTAGAAACCCTTGTGAGCTGTTAGTTCTTTAATTAAGAACGGTTGGGTGCATGTAATTCTTTCATTAGGAACGGTTGGGTGGATGTAGTTCTGTCATTAGGAAATGTTGTGTGCATGAAGGTGTTTCATTAGAAACGGTTGGGTGCATGTAGTTCTGTCATTAGGAACGGTTGTGTGCATGAAGTTCTGTCATTAGGAACGGTTGTGTGCATGTAGTTCCTTCATTACAAACGGTTGTGTGCATAAAGTACTTTCATTAGGAACGGTTGTGTGCATATAATTCTTTTCTTAGTAATAATTCTTTAAATAGAAACGCTTGTGAGCTTTTAGTTCTTTAATTAGGAACGGTTGTATGCATATATTTTCTTAATTAGGAACGGAATCGTGCATGAAGTTCTCTCATTAGGAACGATTGCGTGCATGAAGTTCTCTCGTTAGGAACGGTTCGGTAGATGGAGTTCTGTCATTAGGAGCGATTGTGTGTATATAGTTCTTTCATTAGGAACGGTTGGGTGGATGTAGTTCTGTCATTAGAAACGGTTGGGTGCATGAAGGTTTTTCATTAGGAACGGTTCGGTGCATGTAGTTCTGTTATTAGGAACGGTTGTGTGCATGTAGTTCTTTCATTACAAACGGTTGGGTGCATGTAGTTCTTTCATTAGGAACGGTTGGGTGGATGTAGTTCTGTCATTAGAAACGGTTGGGTACATGAAAGTCTTTCATTAGGAACGGTTGGATGCATGTAGTTCTGTCATTAGGAACGGTTGTGTGCATATAGCTTTTTCATTTGGAATGGTTGTCTGCACATAGTTCTCTAAATAGAAACACTTGTGAGCTATTAGTTCTTCAATTAGGAACGGTTGTGTGCAAATAGTTCTTTCATTAGAAACGATTGTGTTCATGTAGTTGTTTTATTAAGAATGTTTGTGTTCATATAATTATTTCTTTACGAAAAGTTGTGTACATATTGTTCTTCCGTTAAGAACTGTTGTGTTTATGTAGTTCTTTAATTAGAAACGCTGGTGAGCTATTAGTTAATTAATTTGGAACAGTTGCGTGGATGAAGATCTCTCATTAGGAACGGTAGCGTGCATGGAGTTCTGTCATTAGGAACGGTTGTGTGCATGTAGTTCTTTCATTAGGAACAGTTGGGTGGATGTAGTTCTGTCATTAGGAACGTTTGTGTGCATGTAGTTCTTTATTACAAACGGTTGGGTGCATGTAGTGCTTTCATAAGGAACAATAGTGTGCATATAGTTCTTTAATTAGAAACGTTTTGAACTGTCAGTTTTTTAATTAGAAACCGTTGTGTGCATGTAGTTCTTTATTAAGAACGGTTGGGTGCATGGTGTTCTGTGATTAGGAACGGTTGTGTGCATGACGTTCTTTCATTAGGAACGGTTGTGCGCATATAATTCTTTTCTTAGTAACGGTTGTGTGCATATAGTTTTAATTAAAATGGTTGTGTGCGTATTATTCTTTAATTGGAAACGCTTGTGTACATAAAGATTTTCCATTAGAAATGTTTGTGTGCATGTAGTTCTTTCATTAGGAACGGTTGTGTACATATAGTTCTTTAATTAGAAACGCTTGTGAGCTATTAGTTCTTTAATTAGAAACGCTTGTGAGCTATTAGTTCTTTAAATAGGAACGGTTGTATGAATATACTTCTTTCATTAAGAACGGTTGTGCGCATGAAATTTTTTCATTTGGAACGGTTGTGTGCATGTAGTTCTGTCATTAGGAACGGTTGTGTGCATGACGTTCTTTCATTAGGAACTGTTGTGTGCATACAGTTCTTTCATTAGGAACAGTTGTGTGTATATAGTTCTTTAATTAGAAACGATTTTGAGCTGTTTGTTGTTTAACTAGGAACGGTTGTGTGCATGTAGTTTTTTAATTAGAAACACTTGTGAGCTATTAGTTTTTTAATGTGGAATTGTTGTGTGCATGTAGTTCTGTCATTAGGAACTGTTGTGTGCATGTAGTTCTTTCATTAGGAACGGTTGGGGAGATGTAGTTCAGTCATGTGCTTGAAGGTCTTTATTAGGAACGGTTGGGTGCATGTAGTTCTTTCATTAGGAACTGTTGTGTGCATGTAGTTCTTTCATTAGGAACAATTGTGTGCATATAGTTCTTTAATTAGAAACGTTTGTGAGCTGTCAGTTCTTTAATTAGAAACGGTTGTGTGCATGTATTTCTTTTATTAAAAACGGCTGGGTGCATAAAGGTCTTCCATTAGGATCGGTTGTGTGCATGTAGTTCTTTAACTAGAGACGGTTGTGTGCATATAGTTCTTTCATTTTCTACGGTTGTGTGAATGAAGTTCTTTCATTAAGAACGGCTGTGTGCATGTAGTTCTTTCATTACAAACGGTAGGGTGCATAAAGTTCTTTCATTAGCAACGGTTGTGTGCATAAAATTATTTTCTTAGGAACGGTTGTGTGCAAGTATTATTTTTAATTAGGAACCGTTGTGTACATATAGTTCATTAATAAGAAAAGCTTATGAACTGATAGTTCTTTTATTAGGAACGGTTGTGTGCATGGAGTTCTTTCATTAGGAACTGTTGTGTGCATAGAGTTCTTTCATTAGGAACAATTGTGTGCATACAGTTCTCTAATTAGAAACGCTTGTGAGCTATCAGTTCTTTAATTAGAAACAGTTGAGTTCATATAGTTCTTTAATTAGAAACGCTTGTGAGCTATTAGTTCTTTAATTAGGAACGGTTGCATGAATATAGTTCTTTAATGAGGAACGGTTGGGTGCATGTAGTTCTTTAATTAGAAACGCTATTGAGCTATTAGGTCTTTAATTTGGAACGGTTGTGTGCATGTAGTTCATTCATTAGGAACGGTTGGGTGCATGTAGTTCTGTCATTAGGAACGGTTGTGTGCATATAATTCTTTTATTAGAAACGGTTTTGTGGATATAGTTCTTTCATTAGAAACGGTTGTACGCATGCAGTTCTTTCATTATGAAGTGTTCTGTGTATATAATATTTTAATTATGAACGGATCTGTGCATATAGTTCTTCAATTAAAAACGTTTGTGAAATATTAGTTCTTTAATTAGAACGGTTGTGTGCGTGAAGTTCTTTCATTAGGAACGGTTGTGTGCATGTAGTTGTTTAACAAGAAACTTTTGTGTGCATATAGTTCTTTAATTAGGAACTGTTGTGTGCATGAAGGTAATTCATTAGAAACGGTTGGGTGCATGTTGTTCTGGTATTAGGAACGGTTTTGTGCATGTAGTTCTTTCATTAGAAACGGTTGGGTGCATGTAATTCTTTCATTAGGAACGGTTGGGTGGATGTAGTTCTTTCATTAGGAACGGTTGGGTGGATGTAGTTCTGTCATTAGAAACGGTTGGGTGCATGAAGGTTTTTCATTAGGAACGGTTGGTGCATGTAGTTCTGTTATTAGGAACGGTTGTGTGCATGTAGTTCTTTCATTACAAACGGTTGGGTGCATGTAGTTCTTTCATTAGGAACGGTTAAGTGGATGTAGTTCTTTCATTAGAAACGGTTGGGTACATGAAAAGTCTTTCATTAGGAACGGTTGTATGCATGTAGTTCTTTCATTAGGAACGGTTGTGTGCATATAGCTTTTCATTTGGAATGGTTGTCTGCACATAGTTCTCTAAATAGAAACACTTGTGAGCTATTAGTTCTTCAATTAGGAACGGTTGTGTGCAAATAGTTCTTTCATTAGAAACGATTGTGTTCATGTAGTTGTTTTATTAAGAATGTTTGTGTTCATATAATTATTTCTTTATGAAAAGTTGTGTACATATTGTTCTTCCGTTAAGAACTGTTGTGTTTATGTAGTTCTTTAATTAGAAACGCTGGTGAGCTATTAGTTAATTAATTTGGAACAGTTGTGTGCATGAAGTTCTCTCATTAGGAACGGTTGCGTGCATGGAGTTCTTTCATTAGGAACGGTTGTGTGCATGTAGTTCTTTCATTAGGAACAGTTTGTGGATGTAGTTCTGTCATTAGGAACGTTTGTGTGCATGTAGTTCTTTATTACAAACGGTTGGGTGCATGTAGTGCTTTCATTAGGAACAATTGTGTGCATATAGTTCTTTAATTAGAAACGTTTTGAACTGTCAGTTTTTTAATTAGAAACCGTTGTGTGCATGTAGTTCTTTTATTAAGAACGGTTGGGTGCATGGTGTTCTGTGATTAGGAACGTTTGTGTGCATGACGTTCTTTCATTAGGAACGGTTGTGCGCATATAATTCTTTTCTTAGTAACGGTTGTGTGCATATAGTTTTTAATTAAAAATGGTTGTGTGCGTATTATTCTTTAATTGGAAACGCTTGTGTACATAAAGATTTTCCATTAGAAATGTTTGTGTGCATGTAGTTCTTTCATTAGGAACGGTTGTGTACATATAGTTCTTTAATTAGAAACGCTTGTGAGCTATTAGTTCTTTAATTAGAAACGCTTGTGATCTATTAGTTCTTTAATTAGGAACGGTTGTATGAATATTTTTCTTTCATTAAGAACGGTTGTGCGCATGAAATTTTTTCATTTGGAACGGTTGTGTGCATGTAGTTCTGTCATTAGGAACGGTTGTGTGCATGACGTTCTTTCATTAGGAACTGTTGTGTGCATACAGTTCTTTCATTAGGAACAGTTGTGTGTATATAATTCTTTAATTAGAAACGCTTTTGAGCTGTTTGTTGTTTAACTAGGAACGGTTGTGTGCATGTAGTTTTTTAATTAGAAACGCTTGTGAGCTATTAGTTTTTTAATGTGGAACTGTTGTGTGCATGTAGTTTTGTCATTAGGAACTGTTGTGTGCATGTAGTTCTTTCATTAGGAACGGTTGGGGAGATGTAGTTCAGTCATGTGCTTGAAGGTCTTTTATTAGGAACGGTTGGGTGCATGTAGTTCTTTCATTAGGAACTGTTGTGTGCATGTAGTTCTTTCATTAGGAACAATTGTGTGCATATAGTTCTTTCATTAGAAACGCTTGTGAGCTGTCAGTTCTTTAATTAGAAACGGTTGTGTGCATGTAGTTCTTTTATTAAGAACGGTTGGGTGCATGAAGTTCTGTCATTAGGAACGGTTGTGTGCATGACGTTCATTAATTAGGAACAGTTGTGTGCATATAATTATTCAATTAGAAACGCGTGTGAAATATTAGTTTTTCATTAGGAACGGTTGTGCGCATGAAGTTTTCTCATTAGGAACGGTTGTGTGCATGAAGTTCTGTCATTAAGAACCGTTGTGTGCATGGTGTTCTGTCATTAGGAACGGTTGTGTGTATGTAGTTCTTTCATTAGGAACTGTTGTGTGCATAGAGTTCTTTCATTAGAAACAATTGTGTGCATACAGTTCTCTAATTAGAAACGCTTGTGAGCTGTCAGTTCTTTAATTAGAAACAGTTGAGTTCATATAGTTCTTTAATTAGAAACGCTTGTGAGCTATTAGTTCTTTAATTAGGAACGGTTGCATGAATATAGTTCTTTAATGAGGAACGGTTGGGTGCATGTGGTTCTTTGATTAGAAACGCTATTGAGCTATTAGGTCTTTAATTTGGAACGGTTGTGTGCATGTAGTTCATTCATTAGGAACGGTTGGGTGCATATAATTCTTTTATTAGAAAAGGTTTTGTGGATATAGTTCTTTCATTAGAAACGGTTGTACGCATGCAGTTCTTTCATTATGAAGTGTTCTGTGTATATAATATTTTAAATATGAACGGATCTGTGCATATAGTTCTTCAATTAAAAACGTTTGTGAAATATTAGTTCTTTAATTAGAACGGTTGTGTGCGTGAAGTTCTTTCATTAGGAACGGTTGTGTGCATGTAGTTGTTTAACAAGAAACTTTTGTGTGCATATAGTTCTTTAATTTGGAACGGTTGTGTGCATGTAGTTCATTCATTAGGAACGGTTGGGTGCATGAAGTTCTGTCTTTAGGAACGGTTGTGTACATGAAGTTGTTTCATTAGGAACGGTTGTGTACATGAAGTTTTTCATTAGGAACGGTTGTGTTCATATAATTCTTTTATTAGAAATGGTTTTGTGCATATAGTTCTTTCATTACAAACGGTTGTAGGCATGCAGTTATTTTATTATAAAGTGTTGTGTGTATATAATATTTTAATTAGGAACGGTTGTGTGCATATAGTTCTTTAATTAGAGACGTTTGTGAAATATTAGTTCTTTAATTAGAACGGTTAAGTGCGTGAAGTTCTTTAATTAGAACGGTTGTGTGCGTGAAGTTCTTTCATTAAAAACGGTTGTGTGCATGTAGTTCTTTAAAAAGAAACGGTTGTGTGCATGTAGTTCTTTTTATTTTGAACGGTTGTGTGCAATGAGATCTTTCATTAAGAACGGTTCGGTGCATGGAGTTCTCTCATTGGAAACGGTTGGGTGCATGAAGTTTTTTCATTAGGAACGGTTGTGAGCATATAATTCTTTTATTTGAAACAGTTTTGTGCATATACTTCATTCATTAGAAACGGTTGTAGCCATGCAGTTATTTTATTATGAAGTGTTGTGTGTATATAATATTTTAATTATAAATGGTAGTGTGCATATAGTTCTTAAATTAAGAACGGTTGTGTTCATGTGGTTCTTTAATTAGAACGGTTGTGTGCATGAAGTTCTTTCATTAGGAACGGTTGTGTGCATGTTGTTCTTTTATTAAGAACGGTTGGGTGCATGAAGTTCTGTCATTAGAAACGGTTGTGTGCATATAATTCTTTTAGTAGGAAGGGTTGTGTGCAAATACTTTTTTAATTAGGAATGGTAGTGTGCATATAGTTCTTTAATTAGAAACGGTTGTGTTCATATAGTTCTTTAATTAGAAACGCTTGTGAGCTATTAGTTCTTTAATTAGGAACGGTTGCATAAATATAGTTCTTTCATGAGGAACGGTTGGGTGCATGTAGTTCTTTCATTAGGAACGGTTGGGTGCATGAGGTTCTGTCATTAGGAACGGTTGTGTGCATCAAGTTGTTTCATTAGGAACGGTTGTGTGCATATAATTTTTTTTAGAAACGGTTTTGTGCATATAGTTTTTTCATTAGAAACGGTTGTACGCATGCAGTTTTTTCATTATGAAGTGTTGTGTGTATATAATATTTTAATTAGGAACGGTTCTGTGCATAAAGTTTTTCAATTAGAAACGTTTGTGAAATATTAGTTCTTTAATTAGAACGGTTGTGTGCGTGAAGTTCTTTCATTAGGAACTTTTGTGTGCATGTAGTTCTTTAACAAGAAACGGTTGTGTGCATATAGTTCTTTAACAAGAAACGGTTGTGTGCTTGAAGAACTTTCATTAAGAACGGTTTGGTGCATGGAGTTCTTTCATTAGGAACGGTTACGTGCATGAAGTTCTTTCATTAGGAACGGTTGGGTGTATGTAGTTTTTTTCATTAGGAACGGTTGTGTACATGAAGTTCCTTCATTAGAAAGGGTTGTTGGTATATAATTCTTTAATTAGAACAGTTGTGTGGATGAAGTTTTTTCATTAGGAACGGTTGTGTGCATGAAGGTTTTTCATTAGGAACGCTTGTGTGCATATAATTCTTTTAGTAGGAACGGTTGTGTGCAAATTCTTTTGAATTGGGAATGTTTGTGTGCATATAGTTCTTTAATTAGGAACGGTTGTGTGCATATAGTTCTTTAATTAGAAACGCTTGTGAGCGATTAGTTCTTTAATTAGGAACGGTTGCATGAATATAGTTCTTTTATGAGGAACTGTTGGGTGCATGTAGTTCTTTAATAATATACGCTTATGAGCTATTAGGTCTGTAATTTGGAACGGTTGTGTGCATGTAGTTCATTTATTAGGAACGGTTGGGTGCATGAAGTTTTTTCATTAAAAACAGTTGTGTGCATATAATTCTTTTATTAGAAACGGTTTTGTGCATATAGTTCTTTAATTTGGAACGGTTGTGTACATGTAGTTCATTCATTAAAACGGTTGGGTGCATGGAGTTCTGTCATTAGGAACGGTTGGGTGCATGAAGTTTTTTCATTAGGAACGGTTGAGTGCATGGAGTTTTGTCATTAGGAACGGTTGGGTGCATGAAGGTTTTTCATTAGGAACAGTTGTGTGCATATAATTCTTTTATTTGAAACGGTTTTTTGCATATAGTTCTTTCATTAGAAACGGTTGTACGCATGCCGTTTTTTCAATAAGGAAGGGTTGTGTGTATATAATATTTTAATTAGGAACGGTTCTGTGCATATAGTTCTTCAATTAGAAACGTTTGTGAAATATTAGTTCTTTAATTAGAACGGTTATTTGCGTGAAGTTCTTTAACTAGAAACGGTTGTGTGCATATAATTCTTTTCTTAGAAACAATTATTCAAATAGAAACGCTTGTGAGCTATTAGTTCTTTAATTAGGAACGGTTGTGTGCATATTGTTCTTAAATTAGGAACGGTTGTGTACATATGGTTTTTAAATTAGGAACGGTTGTGTGCATATAGTTCTTCAATTAGAAACGTTTCTGAACTATTAGTTCTTTCATTTTCTACGGTTGTGTGCATGAAGTTCTTTCATTAAAAACGGCTGTGTGCATGTAGTTCTTTCATAACAAACGGTAGGGTGCATGTAGTTCTGTCATTTGGCATGATTGTGTGCATGAAGTTCTTTCATTAGGAACGGTTGTACGCATGCTGTTTCTTCAATAAGGAAGGGTTGTGTGTATATAATATTTTAATTATAAACGGTTGTGTGCATATAGTTTTTAAATTAAGAACGGTTGTGTTCATATGGTTCTTTAATTAGAACGGTTGTGTGCATGTTGTTCTTTTATTAAGAACGGTTGGGTGCATGAAGTTCTGTCATTAGGAACGGTTGTGTGCATATAATTCTTTTCTTAGGAACGGTTGTGTGCATTGAGTTTTTAATTAAAAATGGTTCTGTGCATATTATTCTTTAATTAGAAACTCTTGTGTGCTTAAAGTGTTTCATTTAGGATAGGTTGTGTGCATCTAGTTCTTTCGTTAGAAACGGTTGTGTGCAAATATTTTTTTAATTAGGAATGGTAGTGTGCATATAGTTCTTTAATTAGAAACGGTTGTGTTCATATAGTTCTTTAATTAGAAACGCTTGTGAGCTATTAGTTTCTTAATTAGAAACGCTTGTGAGCTATTAGTTCTTTAATTAGGAACGGTTGCATGAATATAGTTCTTTCATGAGGAACAGTGGGGTGCATGTAGTTCTTTAATTAGAAACGCTTGTGAGCTATTAGGTCTTTAATTTGGAACGGTTGTTTGCATGTAGTTCTTTCATTAGGAACGGTTGTGTGCATGTAGTTTTTTCATTAGGAACGGTTGTGTGCATGAAGGTTTTTCATTAGGAACGCTTGTGTGCATATAATTCTTTTAGTAGGAACGGTTGCGTGCAAATACTTTTTAATTGGGAATGGTTGTGTGCATATAGTTCTTTAATTAGGAACGGTTGTGTGCATATAGTTCTTTAATTAGAAACGCTTGTGAGCTATAAGTTCTTTAATTAGGAACGGTTGCATGAATATAGTTCTTTCATGAGGAACGTTTGGGTGCATGTAGTTCTTTAATAAGATACGCTTATGAGCTATTAGGTCTTTAATTTGGAACGTTTGTGTGCATGTAGTTTATTCATTAGGAACGGTTGGGTGCATGAAATTTTTTCATTAAAAACAGTTGTGTGCATATAATTCTTTTATTAGAAACGGTTTTGTGCATATAGTTCTTTAATTTGGACGGTTGTGTACATGTAGTTCATTCATTAGGAACGGTTGGATGCATGGAGTTCTGTCATTAGGAACGGTTTGGTGCATGAAGTTTTTTTCATTAGGAACGGTTGTGTGCATTGAGTTTTTAGTTAAAATTGTTCTGTGCATATTATTCTTTAATTAGAAACGCTTGTGTGCATAAAGTTCTTCACTTAGGAACGGTTGTGTGCATGTAGTTCTTTCATTAGAAACGGTTGTGTGCATATAATTCTTTTAGAAGGAAGTGTTGTGTGCAAATACTTTTTTAATTAGGAATGGTAGTGTGCATATAGTTCTTTAATTAGAAACGGTTGTGTTCATATAGTTCTTTAATTAGAAACGCTTGTGAGCTATTAGTTCTTTAATTAGGAACGGTTGCATGAATATAGTTCTTTAATTAGGAACGGTTGCATGAATATAGTTCTTTCATGAGTAACGGTTGTACGCATGCAGTTCTTTCATTATGAAGTGTTGTGTGTATATAATATTTTAATTAGGAACGGTTCTATGCATATAGTTCTTCAATTAGAAACGTTTGTGAAATATTAGTTCTTTAATTAGAACGGTTGTGTGCGTGAAGTTCTTTTATTAGGAACGGTTGTGTGCGTGAAGTTCTTTCATTAGGAACGGTTGTGTGCATGTAGTTCTTTAACAAGAAACGGTTGTGTGCATATAGTTTTTTAACCAGAAACGGTTGTGTGCATGAAGAACTTTCATTAAGAACGGTTGTGTACATGCAGTTCTTTCATTAGAAAGGGTTGTGGGTATATAATTCTTTAATTAGAACAGTTGTGTGAATGAAGTTCTTTCATTAAGAACGGTTGTGTGCATGTAGTTCTTTCATTAGGAACGGTTGTGTGCATGTAGTTCTTTCATTAGGAACGGTTGTGTGTATGTAGTTTTTTCATTAGGAACGGTTGGGTGCGTGTAGTTCTGCCATAAAAAACGGTTGTGTGCATGAAGGTTTTTTATTAGGAACGGTTGCGTGCATATAATTCTTTTAGTAGGAACGGTTGTGTGCAAATACTTTTTAATAGGAATGGTTGTGTGCATATAGTTCTTTAATTAGGAACGGTTGTGTGCATATAGTTCTTTAATTAGAAACGCTTGTGAGCTATTAGTTCTTTAATTAGGAACGGTTGCATGAATATAGTTCTTTTATGAGGAACGGTTGGGTGCATATAGTTCTTTCATTAGGAACGGTTGGGTGGATGTAGTTCTGTCATTAGGAACGGTTGTTTGCATGAAGGGCTTTCATTAGGAACGGTTGGGTGCATGTAGATCTGTCATTAGGAACGGTTGTGTGCTTAAAGTTCTTTCATTAGGAACGGTTGTGTGCATATAATTCTTTTTTTTGTAATAATTCTTTAAATAGAAACGCTTGTGAGCTATTAGTTCTTTAATTAGGAACGATTGTGTGCATATATTTTTTTAATTAGGAACGGTTGTGTGCATGAAGTTCTCTCATTAGGAACGGTTTGGTGCATGGAGTTCTGTCATTAGGAACGGTTGTGTGTATGTAGTTCTTTCATTACGAACGTTTGTGTGCATGAAGTTCTCTCATTAGGAACGGTTGCGTGCATGAAGTTCTCTCGTTAGGAACGGTTCGGTGCATGGAGTTCTGTCATTAGGAACGGTTGTGTGTATGTAGTTCTTTCATTAGGAACGGTTGGGTGGATGTAGTTCTGTCATTAGGAACGGTTGTGTGCATGAAGGTCTTTCATTAGGAACGGTGGTGTGCATGTAGTTCTTTCATTACAAACGGTTGGGTGCATGTAGTTCTTTCATTAGGAACGGTTGGTGGATGTAGTTCTGTCATCAGGAACGGTTGTGTGCATGAAGATCTTTCATTAGGAACGGTTGGGTGCATGTAGTTCTGTCATTAGGAACGGTTGTGTGCATATAGTTTTTTCATTAGGAATGGTTGTCTGTACTTAGTTCTCTAAATAGAAATACTTGTGAGCTATTAGTTCTTCAATTAGGAACGGTTGTGTGCATATAGTTCTTTAATTAGGAACGGTTGGTTGCATGTAGTTCTTTAATTAGAAACGGTTGTGTGCATATAGTTCTTTCATTTTGAACGGTTGTGTGCATGAAGAACTTTGATTAAGAACGGTTTGGTGCATGGAATTCTGTCATTAGGAACGGTTGTGTGTATGTAGTTTTTTCATTAGGAACGGTTGTGTACATGCAGTTCTTTCATTAGAAAGGGTTGTGGGTATATAATTCTTTAATTAGAACCGTTGTGTGCATGAAGTTGTTTCATTAGGAACGGTTGTGTGCATGTAGTTCTTTCATTAGGAACGGTTGTGTGTATGTAGTTTTTTTCATTAGGAACGGTTGGGTGCGTGTAGTTCTGCCATAAGGAACGGTTGTGTGCATGACGATTTTTCATTAAGAATAGTTGTGTGCATATAATTCTTTTATTAGAAACATTTTGTGCATATAGTTCTTTCATCAGGAACGGTTGTGTGCATATAGTTCTTAAATTTACAACGGTTGTGTACATATGGTTCTTAAATTAGGAATGGTTGTGTGCATATAGTTCTTCAATTATGAACGTTTGTGAAATATTAGTTCTTTAATTAGAACGGTTGTGTGCATGAAGTGCTTTCATTAGGAACGGTTGCGTGCATGAAGTTCTCTCGTTAGGAACGGTTCGGTGCATGGAGTTCTGTCATTAGGAACGGTTGTGTGTATGTAGTTCTTTCATTAGGAACGGTTTGGTGGATGTAGTTCTGTTATTAGGAACGGTTGTGTGCATAAAGGTCTTTCATTAGGAACGGTTGGGTGCATGTAGTTCTATCATTAGGAACGGTTGTATGCATGTAGTTTTTTCATTACAAACGGTTGGGTGCATGTAGTTCTGTCATTAGGAACGTTTGTGTGCATGTAGTTCTTTTATTACAAACGGTTGGGTGCATGTAGTTCTGTCATTAGGAACGGTTGTGTGCATGAAGTTCTTTCATTAGGAACGGTTGTGTACATATATCTTTTTCATTAGGAATGTTTGTCTGCACATAGTTCTCTAAATAGAAACACTTGTGAGCTATTAGTTCTTCAATTAGGAACGGTTGTGTGCATATAGTTCTTTAATTAGAAACGGTTGTGTGCATGTAGTTGTTTTATTAGGAAGATTTGTGTTCATATATTTATTTCTTTATGAACGGTTGTGTACATATAGTTCTTCCGTTAAGAACTGTTGTGTGAAGGTAGTTCTTTAATTAGAAACGCTGGTGAGCAATTAGTTCTTTAATTTGGAACGGTTGCGTGCATGAAGTTCTCTCATTAGGAACGGTTGTGTGCATATAATTCTTTTCTTAGGAACGGTTATGTGCAAATAGTTTTTTTAATTAGGAACGGTTGTGCGCATATAATTCTTTTCTTAGTAACGGTTGTGTGCATATAGTTTTTAATTAAAAATTGTTGTGTGCGTATTATTCTTTAATTGGAAACGCTTGTGTACATAAAGATTTTCCATTAGAAATGTTTGTGTGCATGTAGTTCTTTCATTAGGAACGGTTGTGTACATATAGTTCTTTAATTAGAAACGCTTGTGAGCTATTAGTTCTTTAATTAGAAACGCTTGTGATCTATTAGTTCTTTAATTAGGAACGGTTGTATGAATATTTTTCTTTCATTAAGAACGGTTGTGCGCATGAAATTTTTTCATTTGGAACGGTTGTGTGCATGTAGTTCTGTCATTAGGAACGGTTGTGTGCATGACGTTCTTTCATTAGGAACTGTTGTGTGCATACAGTTCTTTCATTAGGAACAGTTGTGTGTATATAGTTCTTTAATTAGAAACGCTTTTGAGCTGTTTGTTCTTTAATTAGAAACGGTTGTTCTCATGCAGTTCTTTCATTAGGAAGTGTTGTGTGTATATAATATTTTAATTAGAAACGATTTCGTGCATATAGTTCTTAAATTAGGAACGGTTGTGTGCACATAATTCTTCAATTAGAAACGTTTTTGAAATATTAGTTTATTGATTAGGAACGGTTGCGTGCATGAAGTTCTCTCAATAGGAACGGTTGCGTGCATGAAATTCTCTCATTAGGAACGGTTCGGTGCATGGAGTTTTGTCATTAGGAACAGTTTTGTGAATGAAGGTCTTTCATTAGGAACGGTTGGCTGCATGTTGTTCTTTCGTTACAAACGGTTGTGTTCATGTAGTTCTTTCATTACAAACGGTTGGGTGCATGTAGTTCTGTCATTAGGTATGGTTGTGTGCATGAAGTTCTTTCATTAGGAACGGTTGTGTTTATATAATTCTGTTCTCAGGAACGGTTGTGTGCAAATAGTTTTTTTAATTAGGAACGGTTGTGTGCCTGTAGTTCTTTCATCAGGAACGGTTGGGTGCATGAAGTTCTTTCATTAGTAAGTGTTGAGTGTATGTAGTTCTGTCATTAGGAACGTTTGGGTGCATGTCGATCTGTCATTAGGAACGGTTGTGTGCATATAGTTTTTTAATTAGAATCGCTTGTGAGATATTAGTTCTTTAATGAGAAACGCTTGTGAGTTGTTAATTCTTTAATTAGGAACGGTTGTGCGCATATAATTCTTTAATTAGGATCGGTTGTGTGCATATTGTTCTTTTATTAGGACGGTTGTTTACATATAGTTATTTTTTTGGAACGGTTGTGTACCTATAGTTCTTTCATTAGGAAGAGTTCTGTGCATATAGGTTTTTATGTGGCCTTGCTCTAAAAGAAATAAATCAACCATTTTTTTCTTTAATAATAATGTGGATGATAATTATGTATATATTTATATTATTACTATTACGAAAGAAAACATCGATAGGGTATATTAAATTAATTGTATTAATTACAGGCTTAATCTCCAAGTCTGATCTATATGGATAGAATGCTTTGGTTAGGTTTTTCTGGAGTTTTAAGTTTATTAGACTTGTGTTTAATGCTTTATATCTAATCCCTGCTGATATTTTCAGGTATCATAGTTTACGATGAAGTTTATTTTTAACGGTTCGGCATGACGTAGTGTGTTAAGGTGTTCGACTCGTAGTTTGAGGGTCGCGAGTTCAAATCGCGGTTGCACCAAACATGCTCGCTCTTTCAGCCGTAGGAACGTTACAATGTTACGGTCAATCTACTATTCGTTGATAAAAGAGTATACCATGAGTTGGCGATGGGTCGTGATGACTGGCTGCCTTCCCTCTTGTCTTACACTGCTTAAGTAGGGACGGCTAGCGCAGATAGCCCTCGAGTAGCTTTGCGCGAAATTCAAACTAACAAACAAACTATTTTTAATATAATAGGAATAGGTGAAATTCTCAATGTGATGAAATCTAGGAAACATTTTTATGACAGAATGTTAAAAATAAAAGTACTGAAGATTGGCATGGCCCGGTGGTCCTGACACCCGACTCGCGATCTGCGGGTTGCGAGATCAAATCCTGTCACCAAACATATTCGGTCTTTCAGTTGTGAGGGTGTAATAATGCGACAAACAGTCCCACTAGTCATTGGTAGAAAAATAGAGAAAGAGATGGCAGTAGAAGTAGTTGACTAGCTGTCTTTCATTAGCCTATAGTTTCCACGTTAGGGGTGATAGGCATATGGCCCTCGAGTAGTTTTGCGCGAAATCATAAACTACCGTATTTATAGAAATGGGAAGGGAGCACATGGCATACTAATGGTAAAATATAATTTGTGTCAAGTGGAAATCACACATGTGGTGCGCAGTTCTTAACATTTCAGGTTTGTTGAAATGTTCGAACTGTGGTAATAAAGAGATCGGTTAAACAGATCCGGTTCTGATGAAAGTTTGCTGGGTGTTAATGCAGGTTTTACCTTCTACTGTAAATTTTTTTATTTATTGAGTTGTTACTTCCTTCAACAGTTCACTGATTAACCCGTGTCCTTCCATAAATATTTCATTTATATAATAAGTTATGGTTTATGTAAATTAAGGACGAAGTAAAACAATGGATCTTCACTCAGAGCTGTCATCAAAGAGGACTAAGACAGTGAGTGACCATTAATGCATCATTTGTTTAGAATTTGTAACCAAAAACAATCATCAAAATCCATCCATTGGTTGCAGTCTAGCCAGACAGGTGCTCCAGTCTCTCATAGACTTATCAAGACAGATTTGTAGACTAACCAAAACAGCTACTGTCGACTTACCAAGACAGCTACTGTAGACTTACCAAGATAGTTACTGTTGACTTACCAATATAGTTACTGTAGACTTACCAAGATAGTTACTGTAGACTTACCAAGACAGCTACTGTAGACTTACCAAGACAACTACTGTCGACTTACCAAGACAGCTACTGTAGACTTTTCAAGATAGTTACTGTAGACCTACCGAGATAGTTACTGTAGACTTACCAAGACAGCTACTGTAGACTTACCAAGACAGTTAGTGTAGACTTTCCAAAATAGTTACTGTAGACTTACCAAGATAGTTACTGTAGACTTACCAAGACAGCTACTGTAGACTTACCAAGATAGTTACTGTTGACTTATCAATATAGTTACTGTAGACTTTCCAAAATAGTTACTGTAGACTTACCAAGATAGTTACTGTAGACTTACCAAGACAGCTACTGTAGACTTACTAAGATAGTTACTGTTGACTTACCAATATAGTTACTGTAGACTTACCAAGAGAGCTATTGTAGACTTACCAAGACAGCTACTGTAGACTTACCAAGATAGTTACTGTAGACTTACCAAGATAGTTACTGTTGACTTACCAATATAGTTACTGTAGACTTACCAAGACAGCTATTGTAGACTTACCAAGACAGCTACTGTAGACTTACCAAGACAGCTACTGTCGACTTATCAAGACAGCTACTGTAGACTTACCAAGACAGCTACTGTCGACTTACCATGACAGCTACTGTAGACTTTTCAAGATAGTTACTGTAGACTTACCGAGATAGTTACTGTAGACTTACCGAGACCGCTACTGTAGACTTACCAAGACAGCTCCTATAGATTTGCCAAGACAGCTATTGTAGACTTACCAAGACAGCTACTGTAGAATTACCAAGATAGTTACTGTAGACTTACCAAGGCAGTTAGTGTAGACTTATCAAGACAGCTACTGTAGACTTACAATGACAGCTCCTACAGACTTATCAAAACTGTTACTGTAGACTTACCGACATGCCCGAACTCTGCTTCATTGGTTTATTCAAGTTCTGTTTTCTTTTGTGCAGATTATGTATGCCTTTACGTTATGTAACGAAAACAACACATTTTACGATGTTTGGCATCAAATTCAAATAGTTCAAGGCGTTGGAACAAATTCTTTTCTTCGTTAAGTTTTTCCTCAGGAGCTGTTACAACACAAGACTGTATTGTTAATTGTCTTTCTTATAACCGTCAGAGTTCAGACGTGATAAGGGCTTCAGTAACTGTCCTTTTAAACCATTGAGACTCATGATCAGGCCTGACTAGTGGTGGGTACCAAGATGTACAGAAGGACGAAACAGAAGGTATCTGGAAGATCATAAGTATATATGAAACGAGATTTGCACATGGAAATCAGAGAGTATGGGCCCAAAGAAATTTCTTATTTATATGTTTTAAACGATAATTTTTGGAATACATGGTAAAACGTTGACAAGTATTTTATAGTAGCTATAAAATTATTAACAGATTCTAACCTGTCACCAGGAGGTGAAAACCTCGTTTGTTTCTACCTATGAGATGCCATTGGTCATTTGATGCTTGTGTTTGATTGATCGCAGGCTGTGTATTACTGGTGTATTTGGCCCTACAACAATTCTGGGACACGGCTTTCCACGTAAGATTCAAAATATTATCTTTCATTGGCCAAAAACGTTTTGTTTCTGTGAACTTATGCTCTATTCAAAAGAGAAAGTATTCCGTCTTGTGTTAAGTGTCTGACAAATGGATTTCAACGACTGCCTTTGGTTACGGATTGTAAATAAATAACACAGTGTTAATCCTCCACTGTCCTAGGTTGTTTTTTTTATGCTAAGCCCGGCATGAACACGTGGTTAGGACCGTCGACTCGCAATCTGAGGGCCACGGGATCGAATCTCCGTCACACCAAACATACTTGCTCTTTCAGCCGTGGCAGCGTTATTAATATAGCAGTCAATCCCACTATTTGTTGGTAAGAAAGTAGTTCAAGAGTTGGCGGTGGGTGATGAGGACTAGCTGTCTTTCCTCTAGTTTACACTGCTTAATTAGGAGTGGCTAGCATAGCCCTGGTATAGCTTTGTGCGGAATTCAAGAACGAACAAACAAACTTTTTGCCAAATGATATGAGTGAAGACCTATTGCTTCAATGTGTCACTAACGCAATCAAACCATCACCATCAATATAACAACAAGATAATGAAGAACAAGGCTTAACCCCCGAATTATTGAAGTGGTTAAACATTTTACAAGAATAGTAATGACTTCTGCTCAAACACTCGTTAATTAGAAATTTATTTCACCAAAACCGATCATTTTACGATCAAAATTCAAACATTCCAACCAACCTTGAACATTAAAGGCAATTTTAGAACATGAATTAGGCCTTTGTATGATTTTCGTTCGAAAAAGAAAAAAAGATCGTTTTTGTTTGTTTTGAATTTCGCGCAAAGCTACTCGAAGGCTATCTGCGTTAGCCGTCCCTAATTTAACAGTGCAAGACAAGAAGGACCACCAATCGCCAACACTTGGGCTACTCTTTTACCAACGAATAGTGGGATTCACCGTCACATTATAACGCCCCCACGGCTGAAAGGGCGAGCATATTTGGTGCGACCGGGATTCAAACCCGCGACCCTCGGATGACGACTCGAACACCTTAATCCACGTGGCCATGCCGGGCCCAATAAAAAAAGAGAAAGAAATTCTGTAATAATTGTGTGAAGTATAACCATTTCTATAAAATCCCTTATATTATTGTTTTTCAGGGTTTGAATACTTTTAAAACATACTCACAAACATATATTGACTATATTTTATAAATGTACAATCGTGTTATGAAAAATTGGTCATGTCATCATTTTATGAATGATTGGATATGCCATTTATTTTACCATCGGAAGGATGTAAAAAAACACATTTTTATCATATGGTCAATTTCTTTCTTCTTAAAAATCGAAAAAGCATTGAAAGTAAATTTTGGTAAGACTGGAAAGGTAAATATATCTATTATACAATTCAAAATATATTGTTTTAATTCATAAATGAAATTAGAATTTTTTACCTTGAACGTATATTTTCGGAGCACTTTTCAATATTCATGTAATGACATCTATAGGTTTAAATCTTAGTTAGAAAAATGTTTAAAATATAAAAAAAAATTTACAAATAAATATAAGTGAGCTTAGAGATATTCAAACGTCTAGTCACCACGTGTCTTCAGGTAAATAATTTTATTTAAATTTAAAATAATTTGTGCAGTGGTTGTAGATTAATAATCAAACATTTGAAATTAAAATAATTAGAATTATTTTGAACCAGACAAAGGTAAAAGTAGCCAGTTTTAAGGAAAGATAAAACAATATGGTAATTATATATATCTTTTAAAGATTTTGGGCACAAAGCCCTATGGGTAATATGAAAGTTGATTAAAGACTGTTTATTTTCAGATCAAACTTTCTGTTACACAGAACATATCATGGATGAATATGGAGAGACAATTTTGTTATCTAAAACATGCGCTACTAAAGAACAGTGCAATCACAAGACGGTTGGATGCTATTTTTCAGGAAATGATCCTATTAACATGGTAACTCTATACACTCCTTCGTAATTACATTTTTTTTAGAAAAATAACTAATTAGAAAACACAAATGTGTTTATAAAGAGGACCATAAAAATTACAATTTACTATATTTTTAATAGAAAATACTTTAGATCTTCGTTTAAAATGTAGTCAAACTTATCTCGTCTTTCTAAAATTTAAATGAATAAATTATTTTTTTATTTAGAACAATTTATTAGATATTATGTTCCAATTAGAAATACAGGTAAACATCGATATAAAACGCATCGATAAAGCGCGATAATCAGTTGGGCGCGATGGGGTCTTAGGCCCCAAATTTTTTTTGGTTTCTACAGAGGCTGCCGCTTAATATTACCACTGCTTAATGTAATCAGCCGGTTAATGTGATCAAAAATCAAAAACCAAATCCACTTCAATCTTTTTGTATGGTTTTCACGCCGCATATTGTGATCAAACCCCTCATTGGCAAGTTTCGACAACCAAGATGTTTCCATCACCTCAACATGAAGACACTACCACTTGACTACAACAGCAGCAAAAATGCATGGATGACGGCAACAATCTTTGAAGAATGGTTTCATCAGGAATTCGTCCCAGCGGTCAGGAAGCACCTCAGAACACAGAAGAAAGAAGAGAAGGCCGTACTACTATTGGATAATTGCCCAGCACACCCGCCGGCAGAGAACCTCACCAGCAGAGATGGAAAGATTACCGTACTCTACTTACCCAAAAACACCACCAGCAAGATTCAACCACTTGACCAAGGGATCATCGCCAGCTTCAAGAGAGAATACAGAGCTCAACTGGTCAAGGCCATAGTCGATGATATCAGCAACGTACCAGAGTTCTTGAAGAAGATGACCATCAAGAACGCCATCTACATGAGCAGCATAGCATGGAACAAGATAAGCCAGAGCACCATCATCAATTGTTGGAATAAAGGACTCAAAGAAGCAGCACCAGAACAACAACCAGAAAAAAACAGAAGAAAAAGATGACATTTTCCATGGATTTACAGCAGAAGAAGTAGCAGAGGCAGAAAGGAAGTTTGTAGACTACCAGGATGGACTCCCCTTGACAGCCCTTGTGAAGCAGTGGGCCGAGATTGACGAAGTAGCACCAGTTACCCAGCCACCCCTCACAGATGAAGAGATCCAGAAAGCAATAGAGAACCCAGCGGCAGCACCCACAGATTTTACCACTCCAGATGAAGAAGAAGAAGATGACCCCATTCCAGAAGAACTCAGGAATTGCATCACCTCAACTCAGGCAGTACAGTACACAGAACAACTTCTATATTGGGCAGAACACCACAATCTAGGAATTTGCAAGATGCTACAGATCCAGGACCTAATGAGAACTGCGAAGAGGATGCGGAACCAAGGAGGAAGACAACAGACACTTTTGGAGGCTTTTGAAAGAAAGAAGACTACTGAGTAACTATAAATTTGTGCATTTCAACTTGTTTTATGTGCTTACTATATTTTATTGTTATTACATTTTTTTAAAAATCCGTTTTTGTTTCAGTACTGAATTCGTATTTTAAACTTTGCCATGACATTTTTTTATCTGGTGATTATTTGACTTCAGTTTGTACTTAGATTTTAATAATTAGTAAATAAATTATCAAAATTAATTACTATATGTATTAACTTTTAAAATTGAACTAATTTTAATCAGCGTCTAATCGTAAAACCGATCACATGATTGCTCTGACGGAACTACTTTTAGAATATCTGCCCCCATCAAAGTAATGAATTCGATAAATTTCTTTAGAATTCTGCTTTTTACATTTAATTTCAGTCTTAAAATTGAGTTTAATAAATAAAAAAAAATAAAAAAAAATACTATATCATTGGTGTAAGTAGTTTTGTTTGTTTTTCTTTATTTCACTACAAAACGCGTAAATTTTGCATTATCGCTCACCCCGAGGGTCAAAAAAATATATAATCAAATCGGGTTAAGGCGCAATCAGATACAACGCGGTCGAATTTTTTGGACCCCAACTAGCGCCTTATATCGATGTTTGACTGTACTTCTGATACCCAGAAGAAATCCTATTTGTGATTTAGACACTTTCTTTCCATAATTAGCTGAATAAAACTCAAATATATTTCTAGGGTTCATAAAAGATGTCCAGATATGCTTTATTTAACTTAAAAATAAAATTACCTATTGAAAACCGTCCCCTGTTGGGTCACGTGTAAGTTCGCGGACTTGCAACACTAAAATCGGAGAATCGATAACTTCGTGTTGGACAGAGCAAACTCTGTATTTTTGAGCTTAAAAAAATATTGAAAAAGATGTGGTAAGAAAAACTCGTAAGTCCTTTAGATTTAAAATAAAACACGATTTATTAGGAAATTTATTTTATATTTTTTAAAGTGATTTTGTAAAGTTTTCAATGCTTGTGAAACTGATAAACTGACAAATTTATTTAGTTGGATGAATAATTTATTTATTTTACAACACATGCCAATTATTTATCTCGTATCAAATATAATTTAAGATGTTTTTTTTTTGCCAACAGAAATGTATTTCTTGCTGTGACATTCCATACTGCAATCGGAAGATCCCAACCAACGAAACCAGCGCCATTTTGTTATTGAAACGACAAAACTCAAATAAAGGTTTTCAAACTGTATTCCACTGGACAGGGATATTCCTGTACATTAAACTGTGGGTTATATTAATATGTATTTAAAACAACGTGTCTAAATGCCTAGTTTTACATTTTCTGATTCCATAATTATTTAAGAGTAAAATATTGATAGAACAATTTCCTTTTTCAGCCATAGAGCTGTTATTATTGTTTTGTTTAACTGAATGACAGTAATAAATGCTTTCCAAAAAATTAAACATCTCTTAATTAAAGTTAATTATCATACTTACTTAATATGTTTAAAATATATCGTCACTAATAAATAAATTTTACTTACGATAATTGATTTACTTTTAAAATATATTACCAAGCTTGAACATATAAGTTATTACTCATAAATTCGTGATTGCAATTTCAACAGAAAAAGAAATTTGTTTGTATACATTAGCGATATTTGCAATAAAAGAAAATGGCCAAGCGTGTTAAGGCGTGCGACTCGTACTCTGAGGGTCGCAGGTTCGCATCCGGTCGCGCCAAACATGCTTTTGCAGCCGTGGTGATGTTATAATGTGATGGTCAATCCCACTATTCGTTGATAAAAGAGTAGCCCAACAATTGGTGGTGGGTGGTGATGACTATCTGCCTTCCCTCTAGTTTCACACTGCTAAATTAGGGACGGCTAGCACAGATAGCCCTCGAGTAGTTTTGTGCGAAATTCAGAAATAAAACAAATTACCTTTGTTGTTTGACATTACTAGCAACAGATAGCAGCACGAGTTATAATTTGTTACCCTATTGCTGCAGTAATTTCAATTTTTTTAGCAATTTAAATATTTTCCCTTCATCATTTATAAAATTTCAAAATTAAACTTCATAGATCACAAAAAGTGAAAACTTTATCTATCATTTTCAAAAATGATAAAAGCAAATAAGAAATTCTGTGAAAGTAACATATTTATCCAAGACCTAAATACCCTTCATTAATGGTTATACAGGGCTGATATAGCTATAAAGAAACAGAAATAATACATTTGGTCAATAACCTTGTTTGAACTCTGACTTAAGAAGACACTTAGATAGAGATGAGTACACTTGGAAGAAGTTTGATTATTTGCATCTGTCTCACAAGGTTTTGGATGATACTTCGCGTTTCTAACACGGATCTTCGTGTTAGCACTTTCATTCTTTCTTCAGGTTTTTACACGGGTGTGCCCCCCCTAAAAATAAAAATAGGAATCACATCGCATATATCCCTATGTTTAGCTTTGTGATTCAAGCAGTTTACAGGACTATTCAAGAACAAAACAACAGTAGAAATACTAGGAAAATAATGATAATCAAATACCTTTCTTTGATATTTTATTCAAATTATTTAAAAAAGTAAATAAAGTTAAAAGCACTGAGAAAGAAAATATATTTAGCTAATAGCTAAATAACCTTCATTAGGGTTTCATAAAACTGTCTTAAAAAATAGACATCTCTTGAAGATAATATATTTGACTGATGACTAAATAGCTTTCTGCTTTCATAGGTCGTTTTCATAGACCTTTATCTATTTTTTTGCGTTTTATTACAAAATAATTATTAGTTTCGAATTTATTCATCATATTGTAATAAAGATTTTAGAACATTCTTTAATATTCCACTACAATTGCTATTTGGGAATAAAACTTACACTGTAAATTATTTGTAGCCTCCAAAATGTTTCCAAATATTTAAAATAAATGATGGTTCGTGATTATAATAAAATGTAGAAAACTTTCTAATTACGTGAAGTTTTCTTAAATATATGTTTGTGCCACTTATTGCCTCTTAAATAAACCTTTCAGAGTTCAGTAAGTAAAGGTCTTTTGTACTGTTACTACTTGCAATCTTGAAATACTTGTAACGTATGGAAGTGTAGTAGTTTATCTCTAGAAGCACACAGTGAAGTTTAAAGTACAATTAATAAAAATGTATTATCTGAAAAAACTTATTTCTGAGTGAAGTGCAATGGACCTGTTCATGTGCAAATCCATTTTTTAAAAACTTTCTTTACCATGTGAACTGAAACCTTGAAACATATTTTATAACCGCGTTGATTAGTCCTGTGCTAAAATATTAATAGTGATGATTTGAAACTAAAAGTACGATATAAAAAGCTGTATTATTGATATTATTACGTAGAATTTATGACGTTATTACAAATGCAATATGCTGTGTATTTAAATGAGTACAATTTAATAAAGAACGCTATTTATAAGCATTTCTTTCAACTTATTGTCGATAGCAGATAATGTTTCACAAGATACCAATTACAGAAGAATTTTAAAAAGAAAGTTATATTAAAATAATTGCATTTACAATATGTGTTTTTAGTTGTAGATTACAATTGTAGCTCCTTTTTTGTCTTCTTTGGGTTTATATGAATTCAGAGCTGGAAGTTCATAAGTTATATTAAAATATCCATTCTTAAATTTTAGATATTTTGTATGCAATTATTCAACGAAGCCAAAATAGTTTAAATACTGTTATTGATAGTTTTTGAAATCCATTACACAAACTTCAATAATAAAATTTTGTCACGTTAGTGTCGAGATTATTATAATTCATTTCGAATATTGACTTTTGATTTGAATCCATTTAAGAATCTGCTAAAATAACTGCCATCTAGCGGTAGTTATATACACTAAGAGGTACTCGGTAATTATTATGCTGCAGACATGCAGAGGTGAAAGTTGATTAGCTAGTTAGTTGTCTATGGGTTTCTATAACTAACAAAATTTTGGTGTTTTCAATCAATTTGGCAATTTTGCGTGTATATAGACGTAGCCAACAGAAGATGAAACACGAGATTTTACTGTCAGAAATTCTGCAGTCCGTTATCCATAAAAAGAAATTCAGTGGCGCGAATTTACATAAATGCATTCCAACTGTTTGTAAACGTAACGAAAACAAAACTTGAGCATTAAAATTTATAAAATGTTTTATAGCTAACATTAAAGTTTGTAGGATAAAAAGATTTAAAAATAAAATATTGTTTTAGGACTCTACTTCAGTTAATATCAGTATTTATTATGAATAAAATTACCATTATTATAAAACTCACAACAAAATAAACAAGTATCACGTAATTACGAAATAATTCAGTAAAAAGTATTGAACTAATAACAATGTAAGTTAAACTTAAAAGTCTCACGTAGTTACATGTGTTGCTTTTCAAACAATAAAATGAATAGTTTTTACATATTATGCATGCTATTGTTTTATAACACTTTCTTGGACTTGATGCCACACCAAAAAATAAAAAAGTGATAGCATTATCACTTTTTAGCATTAAATCTGAACGTTTAGTCATAGTGTAAATTTCTCGATTCAGAAGCGACTGTTTCTATCTGCTCTGAGAATAACATTTTGTTACTTACAATACGTTTATCTTGAAACTAGCTGAATATCTTAACAAAAAAAGTTAATTTTTAACAATTATACATATAAACACGCATTACACTTGGCTTCTTAGCACCTAAACTAGGACGTATTGTCAATATTGGCATTTTATAATTGGATACTTCTCTTCAAACATTAAATATTTTGAAAACTGCTTGATGATGTAGACCAATGCAAGATGTTTTATTGTCGTTATGTTAATTATCACTGATTTATTAACATGCTTATGATTATTCAATACTGATTTACAATTAACGTTTGCCTGACATAAGGTCGTTAGGTTTAAACGTATGACAGAGAGAAGAAATTCGAGTTAACAAAGTTTTACAAAATGGCGCTCGTTTTTCACTTTTTACTCATTAAGTAGAAACCTTCATTCAACGTTAACAACAATGATTTCTCGACACAATGAAATATTTTTATTAATTTTTAAGGACCTTTTGAGCTTATAAAACCTCTTGTTCTTGATTTTTTATAAATAAATTGTATACATCTGCATATATTCTAGGTTTACATGGTGGAAACAGACGTCGTCAGAGTGGGAAATAATATAAATGAAAGTGTTTGTGGGCGACCACAGTTGACATCTGTAGTAAGAAGACAGGTATCTTCTTATGAAATGTTAACACTGACAACAAGTTCTAGTTTAGGTGCTAAGAAGCCAAGTGTAAACCGTGTTTATATGTACAATTATTGTTGAAAATTAACTTTTTTTGTTAAGAAATTCAGCTAGTTTCAAGATAAACGTATTGTGCATAACAAAATTATATTCTCAGAGCAGAGAGAAACAGTCGTTTCTGAATTGAGAATTTACACTTTGACTAAACGTTCAGATTCTACTACTAGTAATGGTATCACTTTTTTTTTTTTGGTGTGACACCAAGTCCAATAAAGTCTTATAAAATAACAATATACATGTACGAAGATGCTACTTATAGCATTGTTATTACTTTTATGTTATGGCACCAACACCAAAAAAGTGTTATAAAACACATGCATAATGTGTAAAAACTATTCATTTTATTGTTTGAAAAGCAACACATGTAACTACGTGAGACTTTTAAGTTTAACTTACATTGTTATTAGTTTGATACTTTTTGTTGAGTTATTTCGTAATTATGTGATACTTGTTTATCATGTTGTGAGTTTTACAAAAATGGTCTAAATTAGGTACGGCTAGCGCAGATAGTTCTCGTGTATCTTTGTGAGAAATTGAAAAACAAACAAAAATGGTCATTTTATTCATAACTGATAATAACAATAACTGAATTAGAATAGTAATGCAATATTTCATTTTTCGGTCTTTTTATCCTACAGACTTTAACGTTAGATATAAAACATTTTATAAAGTTTAATGGTCAAGTTTTGTTTTTGTTATATTTAAATTTTTGAAACGCTAACTTACCTGCTTTAAATTTTCGTTTTTGTTAGGTGTATAAACAGTTGGATTTCATTTGCGTAACTTCGAGAAACTAAATGTTTTTATGGATAACAAACTGCAGGATTTTTACTGTAAAAACTAGTGTTTCATCTTCTGTTGGCTATGTTTATATACACAAAAAATTCCCAAACTGGGTGTAAATATCAGAATTTTGTTAGTTATAGAAATTCATAGACGAATGGCTAACCAACTTTCACCCCTGCATGTCTGCAACACGATGCCCACCGAGTACATCTTAATGTGCATAACTACCGCTAGATGACTTATTTTTAGCAGATTCTTAAATGGCTTCAAATCAAAAGTCAATATTCGAAATGAACTATAATAATCTCGACACTAACGTGACAAAATTTTATTATTAAAGTTTGTGTAATGGATTTCAAGGACTATCAATAACAGTATTTAAACTATTTTGGCTTCGTTGCATAATTGCATACAAAATATCTAAAATTTAAGAATGGATATTTTAATATGACTTCCAGCTGTGAATTAATGTTCTTTAATCTTCCAAAAGAATGAAATACGCGCATCATAAACAAGGCTTCAAAGTTTTATTATTCATTTTCCAACTTTTGACAGTTTTTTCTGTAATACTCAAAACTTTCTTTTTATCGTTAAAAAGATACATGAAAATGCACTTACATTCTGTTCACATCATAGTTAAAAGTTGTTTTTCATTCTATAAGGAGAACTTACAAAACTTCTCCATATGACATAAGTTTGTTTGTTTTAAAAGTACATTTGGCTTGTTTTGCTTTTAATAAAGTCAACGTAGCTTACACGAAACTCAAAGTTGATAAACCGTAGAATTTATTATTGTATACTTGTGTCAGAGTCCCCCGCTACTACAGCTGTATGTCTCCGGATTTACAACGCTAAAATCAGGGGTTCGATTCCCCTCGGTGGGCTGAGCAGATAGCCCCATGTGGTTTTGCTATAAGAAAAACACACACACACTTGTGTCAGAATTCACAGAAAACAACTAGGTTGAAGATTTTAGCTGATCAGTTCTCAGCTTACTTTAGTATATACAGGACCTACTAAATCACCGTTACCTATTGTGTCCCAGCTTTTTTCAGGATTTTGAGGACCTACTAAATCACCTTAGATATTGAACCCAGCTTACCTCAGTATATTGAGGACCTACTAAGTCACTATTAAATATTGAGCCTCAACTTACCTTAGCATACTGAGGACCTACTAAGTCACCGTTACCTATTAAACCCAGTTTATCCACGATATTTAAGACTTACTAAGTCATCGTTACGTATTGAACTCCAGCTTACTTCAGTATATTAAGGACCTAAGAAGTCATAGTTACATACTGAATCCAGCTTGCTTCATTATATTGTGGACCTACGCAGTCACCGTTACACACTAAACCCAAAAAGACCTAATACCGAGTAGCTGAAAATTGTTCCCCGGTGGATAAGCAGTGAGGTTATGGATTTATAAAGCTAAATCTGGGGTATGATTCACTGCTTTGGAATAAAAGAGCAACAATTTTAACGGATTTACTAATGTATATTTATTTTAATATCGATGTTTGTTTTAGTAATGCATATATTTAGAAATGCACGTAACTTACATTGTTAAATGTGCATTGTAAAATTCCCACCTATTCTCTAAATTTGTAGAATATTCTCGAGCGTAAGAATCAATAATATATGTTTTATGAAATTACTAGCGTATTGTTGGGTTAACTGAAGTTCCTATAACGTCGCCTTAACTTTTATAAACCGAGAAATAGTTTTATATTGTTGGTTTGCTACAGTTGGTATACTATAAAGCTTGGAATCTATATTTATGATTAACGCTTATTAATCGGGAAACTACAGGTAGTTGACTAGGAATGTTTACGGTTTTCGAACAGTAATAACCATTTATCTACAGTGGTGAATAGTCAGCTTGTAAATGGTGTAAGACTAGCGAAAAATACAAAGTTAGTTAACTCCCTGTAAAGTAAATTCTATTTATGTTAACTCGAAATTAATTCGCTCATCGTGAACCCTCGATAAAATATTCAGTTTCAGACCAGAAATAAGATCTAATGATATTTGTAAGTTGGTAAACCTTTGTATGTAAATCATTATTTGTATTAACTATTTATAATAACCATTATAATAAATTGTATCACTGTTTGTATAGTAAAATATATTTGTATTAAGAAAGAAATCTATGTGTATCAATCTTGTTAGCAAATATCATAAATTTGATACATCTCGACATTTAATTAACTTCTAAATTAAAATTAAAATTTAACTCAGTTTTAGACTATTTTAAATCGTAGCACGTAATATAATAAATTGGAGACTTGTCCGAGATAAATAATAATACGTAACACCACGTTGAAATTAATAAAACACTACGACATTGCTCATCTTATCAATTATTAGAAAATATTTTAAAGTCTCTCTTTCTTTATCACTTTTCCTCAAAACAGTATAATGAATTTCTTTCATGATGTTATTTATTGAGTTATGTCCTGTATTAATTATATTTTAAGTTTTTATGTGTGTTGGTATCAAGCTAACTTCTTCAGTTCTAAATATAACAAGCGAACTCATGATAGTCTGTGTGGTGTTCCTTTCTTTCTCTACGTGGTTATCAAAGGGGATATCGCCTCAGAAAAGTTCCTCAAGTATGATGAGGGTCTAAGAGTAACATTTTAGGGTCGTTGGATCCAAATAAAGCATCAGATTTTGTGGCTTTAGATCCCTGAATCACTGAATCTTTGCTCCCCCTGTCCCACATTTGTCGCGCTAGCAGGATGAAATTTTACAGTGGACCTAGTGTGGCCTGGAAATGTTGTTTATCCCTTACAACCGAGGGCTTACAAGAGAAAATAATCACACCCAGATGGTCACTCAGGCAAGATGACTGGGGTTTAGGTGTAATTTTCAGAATTTAACATCGAAAGTTGTGTTTCTGGTCCCTCGAGATTCCGAGGGCGTATGTATGAAAACTAGTTAATACTCCGATCCGAAACCAGTGGAACTCTTCTTGGGGCAGCTAGAAGTATGTTTGACTAGTACAAAGTGAAAAAGGCTTAAATCTCATTGCAGAACGCGTGTATTTTATGCTAGTCATATTAAAGAAGTTGATATTCGTCTAAGTAACAGAAGAGATATGTTTGACTTTTACTATATATAACTGTGTAAAATAAGATAAGAAGATACTTGGACACAGTATTGTCTGCAGTTAATATTCACAGATAAGATCAAATAAAACAGCATTAACAACAAACAAAAGTTTTTGACACAGTATAGCTTCTAATATATTATCATTGTAACCTAAAACTGGGAAGATGTGGAAAAATAAGTTAAAGGAGAAATTGGATTTTAATTTGGAATAGAGGAGGGGGTATACATAATTTAAAAAAAACTGAGGAAGATGGCCAACACTGAAAACAGTAATTTATAATTAGGAAAAAGAAATAAAATATTTTGAAGGAAAAAGAAATAAAATATTTTGAAGGAAAAAGGAAAATTGGAAAAACAAACTCAATTATATGTATATAATGTATGAGTATTTTTCCGAAAACGTACGAGAGGTAAGGCAAAAAAATGGACAAAGAATGAAAGTGGAATAACGGTTATAATACAGTAAAATATTATTATTGTAAAGTTCATGTAAGTATCTAGAAATGAAGAACATTATTTTTAGGTATCATATCCTTTGCTATCAGAAATCTACACCTTCTAAACATTTATTGCAAATCGAGAGACTGCAGACACTGTGTTACAATTTTGGTCAAAGAAATACGTGTGGCTTATTTCCAGCTTTCGAAAGAAAGTAAACTTGTAAAGTTTTATGAAGAAAGTAACAAAACTAATATTTATATTGTAACTAAAACCAGTAAATGGACTGAGTTAATCTCCAAACTAAACTAGCTCCAGACAGGCTGTATACAAAGCATATTTGGTTGATTAATTGTTTAATCTCAAAAATCTCAAAAATGCATCATATATGAGTATAAATAATTACTTCATTTTCGTTTTATTGAGAAACTATATAATCACACTGAATGATTTTGAGGCACACTCATATACAGTTATAGATACAAACGTGTAGATATTTATATCTACGTAATGACACTACGAGCTACGTTTAAGAGAAACACATTTCTAGAACTAACAAAGTACTTCTTTAAACAAACAAATTATACACGTTAAAAGTATTTTCAGTTATAAACTTTTTAGATTCAAAATATTATCTGAAGTACAATTTGTGAATGTAATAATTTAGCAGACGACCAACGTTCATGAAGTACGTTCCATTTATTTGGGGTCAAGATGTCATTTTTAGAGTCTAACATCGAAAGTTGTGTTCCTGTTCCCTCGAGATTCCGAGGGCGTATGTATGAAAATGAGTTCATACTCAGATCCGAAACCAGTGGAACTCTTCTTTGGAGGCTTCAGCTATTATAACAAATCATCTCCAGGACTCCTAGATATTATAGTAAAGTCTTCTCCAGAGCAACTTTTAACTATTATGATAAAGCTTTCTCTGAGGGTTTTAGTTATTGTGACAAAACCTTCTGCAGGGCTTCCAAACATTATCTCAAAACTCTTACTTGTTGTGTTAAATCCCGTTCTAAGTCTCTTGTTCGTTATGAAAAAGTCTTCTTTGGGCTCTAAGCCTTCTTCAGGAATTTTAACAGTTTAGATAAAATCTTCATCAGAGTTCTTAACTAAACGAAATTATGTAAACTGATAACTAGACGTACACGTTTAGCCGTCCGAAACTTGTAAGGTCGACTTCAACTTGTTTATATCTCTTTACATAATACGTGTGTGTTTTTTGCTATAGCAAAGCCACATCAGACGATCTGCTGAGTCCACCGAGGGAGATCGAACCTCTGATTTTAGGGTTGTAAATCCGCAGACTTACATAATACGTATGTTAAGTTCCTTCGTTGCACCAAAAACGTTACGCATAAAATTAATTTTGTTAAATTTCTTTAAGACTTGTTATGAGTGGTATGTACATAGAAGAGTTGTAATTAAAAGTGAAATGTCAGATTTTATCATATGAAGAAACCAGAGGCTAACAAACCGTACAGAATCGAACGTTGAATTTTAACAAGTGCTATGCCATTATTATATTCCCTTATTAATTACTCTGTTTTCATAAAAATACTTGAATGTAGATAAGTGTATGCTAAAGATGATCTGTTATGTGTCATCCAGACCCAAGTTTTTACAGTAATGGTTTTTATCTTCCACTGTTTTTCCTAGCAGTTGGTCTATGAAAATGGAAGTTCCAACTCTCGGCAGAACTCATGTTTCTAATTTTTTGGTTGTTGTTTAGCGCATATCTAAATAATGAGTTATCTGTGCTACAACTATTATCGAAACCCGAGTTTTAACGTTATAAACCCTCATATTTACTACTGAACCACAGGTGGACAAAAGCTCACGTTATCGGGTTTTTGAAATTATAATGTACATCAAATGGGTCAACGATAGATTTACAGACTTTCACCGTTAAAATTCTGGTTTAGATTACCCGCAGTGGGCATAGCGTAGGTAGCCCATTGTGTTGCTCGAACAGCTTGAACTTCAAATTATAATTCATCTATACCTGTAAATTAACTTGATGTCATAACACCATAGAAAATAAAAAAATATTGTTGGATTCGGTTTTAACTGATTAAGCTATTTATGAACTTTGATCTTAAATATACAAAACCATGTTAGATAAACAGTCATGTCAGTCCATCAGACAAGGGCTCCACTTATGTGAAAAAATGTATAATTACATACTCAGTAATATGCAGCAACATAAATTATGAAGATTTATGGAGAAAATGTTCATGACAAGCTTACGCAATAAGCTTCACAAATTATACGTGTTAAAATTTACCAACTTAAATATTCAATTTAATATTTCTCTAGGGAATATTCGCTTTCTGTTATACATAGATCATCTAGGAATAAATAACTTGCTTCATTATTTATACATATATTTTATGTTGGGTGGAAAATATCTTAACGTTTTTCTTTCTAATTTAAGTAATGCGCACAAACTAGATATAAATTATTTAAAATTCCCAAATTAACGTGTTTTTTTTAAAGGGTAGCAATATACTCTAAGTATGATTTATTGGGTGTCCATAATCTACATGACTTGCAGAAGGAAATGATTGTGTTTATTATAAATTGTCTTCGTGGACTATAATTCAGAATTAATGCATTACAAGAAAGTATTATCAAATACCAGCAACAGTTTAACGTCACTCGGGTGTGGTTTGCATTAGCTATCAGATGTTGTCTTTTTTTTCAGTATAAAAAAAAGAAAAGCAAATAGACGCGAGATTTCCGTTTATTTTTCCATCTAGCTTTCTGTCCATCCGCTTATTTACGTTAGTTACGACATCGAAATAATTTTCACTTCTCGTGATCAAAAAATGAAGTTTTAAAATTTTGTCCTGTTCGATCACAGTAAGTTTGTTTCTTTGTAGTTAAGCACAAAGCGACACAAAGGGACCATCTGTGCTCTGCCAGAATTAATTCTCACTTTCATAGTATTGGTAGAATTTAAAAAAAATTGTTCTAAAAGAGAAGATCTAACAATATCTTATTGAATCTTTACGTTAATAGATTTGTTATTATTACGTAAAATGTGTGCTGTTATCTATCTATTTCTATATAGGCCCGGCATGGCCAAGTGTGTTAAGGCGTTCGACTCGTAATCCGAGGATCGCGGATTCGAATACCGGTCACACCAAACATGTTCGCCCTTTCATCCGTGGGGGCGTTGTAATGTGACGGTCAATCCCACTATTCGTTGGTTGACGGCGGGTGGTGATGACTAGCTGCCTTCCCTCTAGTCTTACACTGCTAAATTAGGAACGACTAGCGCAGATAGCCCTCGAGTAGCTTTGCGCGAAATTCAAAAAACAAGAAACAGTCTCTCTCTCTATATATATATATAGAGAGAGAGGGAGGGAGAGAGAGTTACCGAAACCTCCTTATATAAAAATATAAAAATGCACTTGTCATAATGTCCAAACTAGAGAATCAGTCCTGTGTTATAAATTAAACTCAGATTATAAATATGAGAGGTCAATGTATTAATACATACCTTGTTACACTTCTAAGAACTAATAAATCAATGCCATGGTTCTGGGTGAAGCCCTATAAATGTATATAGTGTATGTCGCATCTGTTAGAATGATATATAATTTTGTGTTAAAAAGGGGGGGGACTAAATCTCAATGTAAATTCTGTTTTTCTTGTATTGTAAAAAACACATACAAAAGTCACAATAAGGACCTTTTCCATAGGTTTTAAAGCAACCCAAATTTATTAAAATGCTTGTATTAGAAAAAAATATAGTGTCGTTATTTTATAGGATTAGTAACTGACTCTGTAGAAAAATAATACTGTTCACATACCGAGTTACTGTATTAATATATAGTCACAGCTCTATAGCATCTATTAAATATATTTAAATACTTTAACTTAAGTTGAGAATTTTTTTCACACCAACAAAATACCTACACTTATCTTTCAAGTAAAACTCTCTGTATAAGTCGCACAGGAAAGAATGAATATATAAGGTATATGTGACAGGAAGACATAAAGAGATATCCGTACATATACTGGAGCATCTAAAAAGGTATCCATACATAGACTGTAAGACATAAAGAGATTATCTTTTATCCAGAGCCTAAAGTATGTTGTTTTTTTCTATTTCCGCCATCCATTGGCATATGTGATGGTCTCGAATTCATTCTGTCTTAAATCTACAAAACGAGGGTAAATTAATGATGAAAACGACACAGTCAGCTCTGACCCTTGTTCAGTTAGTGTTGTACTCTTATCCAGGAGTATAGCTGTTGATCTAAATACCCCTCAAACATAGGAGTTGAAATATTTATCAGTTAATTACTGAACGTAGACGTCAAAACCCGATTGAGATATTTTTTCCGTTATATTTCATTCAGTTATATTTGTCTGTTTGTACTGCCCCCAGTGGCACAGTGGTATGTCTGCGGACTTCCACACTACAAACCGGGTTTCGATACCGGTGGTGGGCAGAGCACAGATAGCCCATGGTGTAGCTTTGTGCTTAATTCAAAAACAAACTGTTTGTACTTTTGTAGAGCATTTGGCTGTTATGCACGACAAAGTTGAAACAGTACTGTCAAAATGTATTTAGATTCATCTGACCCATACACAAACATGGGTTATTATTATATAAAGTTAAGAAATCAGTAAATTTTAGTACACAATTTTGTTTGAACGATTTTTTTTTCTTAAAAAAGCCGCCGGATACACGTATAAAGTTGTATAAAAATGACTATTTTCAAAACAATTTTCATTCTGAGGTTACGGTAAGCCAGGTGCTGGTGTATTACCGATACGTACCAGTGGCTTCCAGCATCTGATTGCTGCACAATGTGCAGTCAAAGAATTAGCGAAAGTTCGCCTACCTAAAATTGTTCTTTTGACATACAGGAGAGCATAATTACCGACAAAACTGAAAACCTGTAATTTATACAAGTAACCTGGTCTTAAACGCTGAACTATTAAAGCGACGTCCCGGGCAACTGAATAGGTTGTATACTGGAGCTGTAGAAACGTTGATCTAGTTGCACCGGCTGTTCCGTATTGTTCATATGATGACAACCCAGCATAGCCAGGTGGGCAAGGCGATCGACTCGTAATTCGAGGGACGCAGGTTCGAATCCCTATCACACCAAACATGCTCACCCTTTCAGCCGGGGGGAGCGTTATAATGTGACGGTCAATCTCCACTATTCGTTGGTAAAAGATTAGCTCAAAAGTTGGCGGTGGGTGTTAATGACTAGCTGCCTTCCTGCCAGTCTTACACTGCTAAATTAGGGACAGCTAGCGCAGATAGCCCTCGAGTAGCTTTGTGCGAAATTCAAAACAAACAAAAACAATTATATTTCAACTGGTTTATACAGTGTAAAATCAGGCTTAAAATCATATCTTGCAAAAGTTTTAGTTATTTTTGCTTACTAGTTGCAGGTTTTTATTTATCCGTATAACAATTTCATACAATTCAAGTCTTACTGAGACAGACAATAGCGAAGGTTTATACACCAATCACGCGTGTACGTGTTTACATGACATTGTTATTCTAAGTTATGAATATTTTCTACACATAGCCAATAAAATTTGTACATCGGAGTACAGCCTAGAAAATAAAAGCTCATTCCCTGAAAACAACACACAATAACCTAATTTTGATACAATCGTCATTATTTGAACAATCGAGTTTAAAGTTTGTAATGAAACGAACCCTTTTTTCTCTGAAGTTATAAGCCTTCCATACCACAAATAATTTAAATAAGCAATTTTACTTGTTTATAATTCACAGCTTATTAGATACAATATAATTTGTTCATCGGCACAAGACTTCTTCCATAGAGCTCGCAAACTCCCTCTTACACTTCCCAGACAACGTTCCTCATTCCACATTCTAAACACAAAATATATTCAGTTCTATTTAAAATCCAATAATATTTTTGCTACAGACTATGGATTTATATGATTTTTAGAACAGCATGGCCTTCTAAAAACGTTAATGCTTACAGTTTAATTTTCAGATGTCGCTTTAGTGTATTGATCACAATTAGTTTTACTTTCTGTTAGTTTATGTATGTTCTTATACAGTTCATATGAGCGTTAAAATAAATATTATCTTAGCAGTTAACATGATAATGACATCAAAACTGAAGACAGCGACATCAAACCTGTGATGAAATAAGTCATAATGTTAATACAAGAACTAAAACTATGTATAAAAAACCAAGTCACCAGGGCACAGGCTTGATGTCAAGTGTAAGAAATTAGGTGTTCAAAAACTGACTTTCAACAACTATTCTAGCCTTACTTCCATAGTCACCTCTATAAGCCAGGATAAATCTCATAGCCCTGTGTCCTGATTACTTTGTTTTGTTGTGCAGTGTTTTTGATTAAGGTTTGTTTTACAATATAATTGCAACTAATATTAGCTGTGTAATTGTTTCGTATATAGTATAGCTTTATGCCATTAGTTTAGTTAAATTGGTTTTTGATAATTACTTTCCTTGACGAGCGTTATTACTTTTACTGAACTTCCTTTCGACTTTTACACAAGATTTGACGTTACTGTATTTAATACTCCATGTAACTAGTTTCATGTGTTAGTTGAAATAAAAGAGATAATATTATACATCCAACAAAGTATGTTTAGCTTATTAACACCGACTTTTCAGGTGTTACTTTATTTTCATATTTATTATTTTGTACTTTCGAAATAATTAATTTTGAGTTTTACTATAGAAAAATTACTTCTATTACCGCAACGTAGTTTAAACAGTAACATATGTAGTCATATTTATATTTGTCACAGGTGTCACTCTCTCTTAACGTTATACAGTAGGAGTGGCTTAATGAGTTTAAATTAATTAAAAGATGTATTATGGGGAGTTGGGAAAATAAGGTATATTATAACAGTTTAAGTTTTTCAAAGAAATGTTGTTGTATGAGAGTAGTTCAAGCTAACGGCTAAATGTTACTTAGGTATTGAAAACAATACTATCTATCCATTGTTGTGTTTATTAACATTATTAGTTACACTGTTTAAAAATATACTATTATTTTTAAATTTCATTATCATACTTTCATTATAGTGGTTGTTTTACATTATTAGTTTAATATATTTATTTAGAACTAAGGCAAATCTCCTAAAGTGGCTGAGCGTTGTGAGATATTATTGGGATTACGGACGAAAATATCATTAACAGCGAAGGTATTAAGTTGGTGATACAATGCATTCTGATCTTTATAAGTAAAAAAGAAAGAAAAGTACGCTTAATTAATTATACTGATTGCAAAGTCGATTCTTAGTTTCGGTCTAAATACATGGTTTACTCTACTCAAAAGTTAATTACCCAGATCGTAAATTCAAATTCTATGTTTTAAAGCATATTAGAGAGGGAGTTTTTTGTTTAGTAAAATCAGCTATAAAATCTAGGCTTTAAAACTTATCAGAAAAGACTTTTCAATTAATCTGATCTGAAATTCAAATTTTATGGTTTAAAGTATGTTAGACAGAACTTCTTACTTAATATTAGTTGCAAAATCTAGGATTTCACCTGTTCAGTGCCGTAGATGAGATAACTCGTCCAAGCCGATCGGTAACACAGTGCCACGGACGAGTTAATTCGTTCTCAATAATACCGAACTTGAACGCTGGATGTCAGAACCATACATGCATTTGACCTACTTACAAATTGTTTCACTTTCGATCCAAAATGGCGTCATAAAAAGTTACAAAATGAAGAAGCATCAGAGTTGTATTGTAGCAGCTGTAATACTTGGCAGTCAACAGGTTAAAACTTGTTGAAAACTACTATTTATAGAATGGTGATTTAAATTCTAGAATTTATTACTTTTCTTCTGAGAGAATTCTTAGTTAGAAAAAGTAATAAAATATAGGGTTTAAAATATGTCTGATCAGTTTCCTTTCTTTCATTAACAGCGATTGTAACATCAAAGCTTTTGAAGGAATGCCTGAGAAGAGCACAGCATGCTTTAGGGGTAATAGGGAAAACAAGACTACGAACTGACAGATCATAGTCTGCATGATAACCACTAGGTCGCGCCAGGACGAGTCTACAAATAAACTACACGTGCTGTTCACTGGCTTATAATATGAAAGCACATTTTGAAGCATTCGTTCATTTAGAAAAATAAAATAAAATAAAAATGGGTAAATTAAAGGTCTTCAAAGTACAATGCAGACCGAGGTTGTAATAATTTCCTGTTCCATGAAAAACTGCGTTGGTGAAGCACATACAAGGCATATTATTTTGTTGACTCCTATGAATTCGAGAAACATTTATGTGTGACTATAAGTGACTCGTCACGAATGACTGAAGAATCAGATAAACGGTTTCAAACCAAGCGTAAAATAATACTCTTAGAAGTTTGATATCACCAGTTCGTAATAAGTTAGGCAGCATAATATTCAAATTTATACATCTGAAACTACATGAAGCAATGAATTGTAGAAATTCATGTTAAGTGAAGTAAAAATTGAGCTCGCGTAGAATTAGAACTGTTTTTTGGTTGTATTTGCATGTGTGTATATATATATGTGTGTGTGTGTGTGAGAGAGAGAGTGTATGTTGGTTTTAATCTTGAATGTAACACTGTGAAGGGACGAAACATTCTCCGAATAGAGGAGCTTAATTACATCATCGATCACCATAACACTGTAACATGTACACAAACAAACAACGTAGAAGAGAATGGTTCAGAGTGTAACATTAGAAGCAACTAACTGTAACCATCGAATATCTTCTTCTTCATTTGAACAACTCTAATCTGTTTCGTTCGCTGCAAGACTTCTTAGTGTTAAAACCGTACACACTAATGGAACGAAGTACTTGAGTTGGAAATAGCTGAAACTTTAATAAAATTTTCGTTAGAAACTCTGAAGACAAATGTATTTTCCTGTGATTTAATCAGCAACTCTGAGTCATTGAGCATCAACTATTTAATTGTAATCTCGATAATAAGAAATATTTCAGTAAGTCAGGCCGTTAATAACAAGTCTGTCAAATAATGAAAATTATTGTTTGTTTGTTTTTGAGCTTTGCGCGATGCTACACGAGGGCTAATTACACTAGCCGTCCCTAATTTAGCAATGTAAGACTAGAGGTAAAGCAGCTAGTCATCACCACCCATTTTCAACTCTTGGGCTATTCTCTTACCAACAAATAGTGAGATTGACCGTCACATTATAACGTCCCAAGGCTGAAACAGCGAGCATGTTTGGTATGACGGGGATTCGAACTCACGAATTACGAATCGACCACCTTAACCACCTGGCCATGCAAGGCCTTGAAAATTATTACCTGTAATAGTTTGTAGAATATGGCTGATGTTAGGATAAGTCCAAATAAATTAGTTAACTATTTTTATAGAAGTTTGCGTTATATAAATATATCAAGCCTATTTCAACTTACATACAAAGACATCACAGAAGTGATGTTTCGATCTTAGCTGAATATGACAATTAAATAGAGTTTAAGATCTTTAAGTCAACGGTGCGTTTCAAAAAACGTTCATCTTTATTTTTAAAATCAACTGAACATCTTAAGAAACACCTCAATGGCTGACTGACATATCATATCTGGTTTTGGAAATATGAGTTGAAGATGTTATAGAATTTCTCAATGACTGATTCACATGTAACATCTGGTTTTGGAAGTACAGGTTAAACATCTTATGAAAAACTCAATGGGTGACTGAAATGTCACATCTGGTTTTGGAAATATGTGTTAAGTTGCACATCTTATGGAACTGCTTCACAACGCCCTATCGAAATGTCAGATTTGGTTTGAAAGTGTGTACTCAGCTGAAAATCTTATGGAATTGCTCCATAGTAGCCGCTGGGCATATCATACATACAGTTTATAAATGTGTGTTCAAACATCGTTGATCAGAAACTATTATAAATTATGTCACATTTGTCAACCCTGGTAAAACTAGTCAAATTTATAACGTTGGTGTATACCTTTAGATTCTTTTTTGACCCAAGTGCCAGTTGCTATGACTGAAAGTTGGAGATTGCCAAACCAACTGTACAATAAAGGAACATGAAAGGTTCGAAAGTGAGACTCTCTAATCATGTAAAATCACTTTGTATGGACAGCGTATACAGCGTTAAATATTATGTCGTCAATATTCTACATATAAAAAAAATTGGTGTCATTGGACTTTATTCCATTTTTATGTGTCTTCACCGTACATACGTGACCGCTGCCACCTTTGAACCAGACCCTATGTTGTGAATAGACTAACATAACATTTCTTCTGAACCCAAAGACCGTAAACCACATATGAAGTGTTAAACCTTCGTCACCCACCAGATGCTGTGGATCATGAAACAAGTGTATTTGCAAAGTAACAGAACAAAAAAAGTAACATATAAAAAAATTTGGTGTCATTGGACTTTATTCCATTTTTATGTGTCTTCACCGTACATACGTGATCGCTGCCACCTTTGAACCAGACCCTATGTTGTGAATTTTTTATATGTTTTATATTTTTTATACACCAAATTTTTATATGTTACTTTTTATGTTTTTTTTTACTTTTTTATATTTTTTTATATGTTACTTTGCAAATAAAGTAACAGAAAACCTTATTCCAGAACTCCATTCAAAATTCATACAGTTATGCAGTGAAGCCGTACTGAGTGGCCATACTATAAAAGTGATATAAAAATTCGGGAAGCAGATTAATTTACGATATATCTGAGCACAAGCCGTTTACAAACTAGAAGGTGACATATCAAGGGCAGTTGTAGTGCAGTACGAGAAACAGTCTATTCTTGATGACGAGAAACCCACAGAAATAAAAATGTATCTTGGAACAGCTGTTATGGGTATTATCACTTTTATTGATAAACAGAGAAACAACGTTTTAACTTCCTAGGTCATCTTGAGGTCTTAACCTAGTAAGGTCGAAACGTTGTTCTCTGTTTATCAATAAAAGTGATGATACCCATACCAGCCGTTCTGAGAAACAGTCTAGTTTATGATCTATTTGAGCAGTAACCATCTACGTGCAAAGTAGGTGGTGTGAAATGATTTTACTTAAAAATGTCAATAAATTTGCTTTTTGTCAGTAGTTTATAAGTTATAATTTAACAATTTGTAAGAGATATGTTAATACTTGTTCATTTTTCATTCTTACACGGCATATAGCTTATATTTTAACTGTGAAATATATGACTGATAACTGAAGTGTGATTATCTGTTGTATAGTTTTAACCCTAAAGTATTTATCTAAGCATTAAAAGCATTGTTTACTACATTTTGGAACAAGTTTTCAGTTTGAAAGGCTCTTTAACAAAATACTAAAGTTTTACTATTTTATTCTATTCAAAACCAACATATGTATGAAGAGTGAAATAAAGCGTTACGTTTAGATAAATTTCATTATTCAAATCATGTGAAAATTAATTTTTCTGTTACGCAATAAGGTAATGATCTATTTTATTAAAATGTGTAAAATGCACACGCCTTACATTTTTCCACGCACTTGATTTGAACAATGTACATGTCACAAAAACTATATTCTTATTCTAACATCTGATCTATGCGTGACCGTCATGTTGTATTTTTAATGCTTCGGAAAATAGAGAAATGCCTTATTAATTTATTTTTAGTGCAGTAAGGCGGATAATTGTATAGATCTTGTAGTGCAACAAGATGGGTAGTTCTATAGATCTTGGAGGAATAGTAAAAAATGTAAAATAGAAAATAACAAAATTAATGACTATTGAGAATGTCCCTCCAGTGGCACAGCATTATTTCTGCGGATTTACAACACTAGAAACCGAGTTTCGAAACACGTGGTTGGCAGAGCATAGATAGCCCATTGTGTAACTTATGTTTAACTTCAAAACAAACAAAACTGAACTAATTACTATTGCGAGCATTTACTAAAGTCAATAAAATAGCTTCTGCTAAAGATATACTCCATGTTCGTTGAACAGTGGTACTAACAAAGCTTGAAAAATATGTAATCAAGCCCAAGATCAGTTCACATGTGTGGCTAAACATGACTAAACCCAGCCAAGAATCGCATGGAATAGAAATTGTGTTCTGTACAGCGATTACCTTCTAAGGCACTTAACGTAGGATGGAATGAACTACGTAGTAATGTTGATCTCACCAGAGCTTCGGTTTGGTACATCAATAAATTTACAGCTAACACAAACACTTTAAACATGGTAACACCATCCATTCATGAAGAAGATAGTCTCTTTGTTTAAGAAGCTTACGGATGCCAACATGTGTATGTTAGTGTCAAAATATCAACATAGATAGGAAACAGGTATCCCTAAGATGTGGGCTCATGCTTTTATCAAATTCTTATACTTAAACGACAACTCTTGTTTTAAAGTGTATTGAATCGTCAATGTTGTATAAAACACCATAAGTAACGTCCAAGAGAAGGTGTAGTTACAGTTTTATCTCCATCAGAACGAGACACTACTGTGAAAACTAAGTGGTTATCACAGTGGAAAAGAAACCTAAATCAATGCTTCTGTATAAGCAGCTGATTCATGGAAAGGCTTTTAACATGATGATGAGGACTAACCATTACTATCCTTTGTGTACATTGCAATTCCTCTGAAAAGAACCACTGAAATATCTGTGGATAATCTTTGAAAGCCAACTGAACTTCTCGAGTCACAGTTAACACTATGAGAACCAGAGCTATGAGAGGAACCAAATTAGCACTAGAAAATAAAGTTGAAGAACATCACTTGCTTATTTTATCTATCTTGAATTACACACTACCAATGATAAGTATACGAGGGCTGTTCAAAAAATACGCGGACTGACGTCATAAAACAAAATGTACTTTATTTAGAAGTTACAGGTCTGGGACCCCTTCAAAGTACTTTCCTCCCCAACGCACACACTTATCCCAACGGTGTTTCCACTTGTTGAAACAGTCCTGGTATGCTTCTTTTGTAATGTCCTCCGGCTCCTTCGTCGCATTTGCCTTAATCTCGGGAATCGTCTCAAATCTTCTTCCTTTCAAGGGTCTTTTGAGTTTGGGGAACAAAAAAAATTGCAAGGAGCAAGGTCAGGTGAGTAGGGGGGTGGGGAAGAACAGTGATCGAGTGTTTGGCCAAAAACTCACGAGTTCTGAGGCACAAATTTCGCAGCAACGCGGTGCATCTTCAATTTTTCGGTCAAAATCTCGTAACAAGATCCAACTGATATCCCACACACTTTAGCAATCTCCCTGACAGTCAGACGTCGATTTGCCCTCACCAGGGTGTTGATTTTGTCGACGTGTGGGTCGTCAGTTGACGTGGAAGGACGTCCAGGACGCTCATCATCTTCAATGGACTGTCGATCATCCTTAAAACGTTCATGCCACTTGAAACATGCCGTACGCTTCATAGCAACATCACCGTAAGCCGTGTTAAGCATAGCAAAAGTTTCAGTTGCAGATTTTCCAAGTTTAACACAAAATTTCACAGCAAGTCATTGCTCCTTCAGGTCATTCATTCTGAAATCCGCCAAACGAAAAAATCGCACTTCACTTAAAACCGCGTAGCTAATACACAAATGAAGATATCTGCAATCGAGAAATGGCGTCGTAATTAGCTGATCTGTGCAAACCTAGCGACACCAAGCGGATTCCCCTGGAACCAACTGGAGCCGCGCAATTCAAACAGTCCGCGTATTTTTTGAACAGACTTCGTATTCAAAATCGAAACCCCACACTTAAAACTCAGATAAACACAATAAGAAATAAAATACGAAACTTAATCAGACAACAGAAACAAGAAAACTGGGACACCTTCTGTTCCGATCTAAATCATAAAACTGATCCTAAACAATTCTGGACACATTTGAAAAGATTTACAAACACAGGAACAACAAACACAGTATATCCACCACTGGAACTGGATGGAGAAACAGCATACACTAACACAGAAAAAAGCCGAGATATTTAAAAACACCTAGAAAACACGTTCAAAACACATCATGAACCAGACATGAACAGATACTTTTATAATACAGTCACAAACTTTATTGACCAAAACAGAAGCATTTTACACCTAAATTTCCAGTCAACAATATTACACACCAAGAAAAAAAACAAAAGACTGGAGCACTCATCAACTGGTAAAACATATCACTGTTACAGAAGTAGTAACTGCTATTAAAAACACAAAAAACAAAGCTCCTGGAGAAGATGGTATTCAAGCTATCCTCCTAAAACAAGGCACTCAGAGATTATATGAACACCTAACAGCGTTATTTAATCTCTCACTATCAGCTGGATATATCCCCGTTTCTTGGAAGGAAGCAATAATATTAATGTTCCAGAAAGAAGGAAAGTCATGAATAAACCAAACAACTACCGCCCGATTAGCTTAACCAGTTGTATTGGCAAAGTATTAGAGAGGATAATTAGTAATCGTCTGTCAGTTTACTTAGAAGAAAATTCAAAATTACCAGAAATTCAAAACGGATTTCGAAAACCGCCAAACTACAGACCACCTGATTCGACTTACAGAATCAATTACCGACAGCTTCAACAAAAGAATGCACTGTAGCTTGCTTTCTCGACATTGAGAAAGCATTTGACACAGTGTGGCATAACGGCTTAAGACATAGATTGCTTGAAATGGCATTACCCCAGGAAATTATTCGCTGGCTGTCCAACTTCCTGGATAACAGAATGTGTAAAGTAAATGTAAATGGGGCCCACTCAGGGTCCTTTTCACCCGAAGCAGGAGTCCCGCAGGAGGGGTTGTTAGCCCTATATTATTTATCATGTACGTGAGTAATATGCCTCTGTCGGACCTAAATTTAGGTTATGCATCACAGTTCGCTGACGATGTAGCAGTCTGGAAAAGTGCCCCCACTCCGTCAATAGCAGCAACGAACCTACAACCAGTCCTAAATAACATCGAAGAATACTGCCAGAAATACAGAATCAAAGTTAATATTCCAAAAACCCAAGTCATAGTATTCAGCAGACTGAATAAGCTGAAAAAGATCCACCAAAACTCTATATGAATGGATCACTTTTACTGACTGCTACTTCTGCTAAATTTCTAGGTCTAACCTATGACTCAAAATTAACGTGGCTACCACATATTAAAAAATGTACTGATACGAATCTGGAAAAGAGCAAACTATGCAAGAAGTCTTTCAGGTAAAATCCAAGGAACATCACCAGACAACATACTTAAAATCTACAAAACGTACATTAGACCAACAATAGAATATGCATCACCTGCCTGGATTAACATAGCACCCACACATGTACAGAAACTTCAACGTATACAAAATTCTGTACTAACTTCAGCATACAAAGTACCACGTAGCACCTCAACCACATTCATGCACAAGTATGCAAACATAGATACAATAGCTGAAAGACTCTTGCATAATTCTCTAAAATATTTCAATAAGAATTGGCACAAAAATGACTTAATGTGTGATCTCGACAGATATCACGTACATGATGTAAATGGTACTAAATACCTCTCCCTTTTAACATATATTTAAGAAATGTAACACAAGCTGGCCACTATGCACTAGACACTTAGTCCTTGTTTCTTTTTATTTTATAATTATTATTTTCTTTTTTAATCATTATTATTATTTTTATTTTATTTTCTTTTTGAATTATTATTCAAGTATTGAATAATAATAATTATTATTACTTTCTTTTCTGTGTGAGTGTTTGTGTTACTACAAGTAGTAGTAGCATTCTCTCAATCGAGAAAAAGGAGAAAAAATACAAAAAAAATATATATATATATGAAAAAAAAAAAAAATTAAATGGAAAAAAAAACCAAAAAACTCCTTGTTCGTCCATGCATGGACTGAGCCCTGAAATGGACCTGAGTATGATGTTATACTTTTACTCTGGCCCAAAGCTTTAAAAAAAAAACAAAAAAACCCTAAAGACAGACGCTATAATCGTTCGGGAGGGAGGAAGAGGTCAAATGTACCTGACCCTCCTGGGTATTTAACAACATCAATACCCAAATACCCACACAGTCAAACTTCGAACTTCGAACAGACCTCGTATGTTACATAAGATACAATACAACTGTTTAAGTTTGTTTGTTTGTTTTGAATTTCACGCAAAGCTATTGGAGGACTATCTGCGCTAGCTGTCCCTAATTTAGCAGTGTAAGACTAGAGGGAAGGCAGCTAGTCATCACCACCCACCGCCGATTCTTGGGCTACTCTTTTACCAACGAATAGTGAGATTGACCGTCACATTCTAACGCCCCCATCGGCTGAAAGGGCGAGCATGTTTGGTGCGACTGGGATTCGATCCCGCGACCCTCGAATTACGAGTCGAATTCCTTAACCACCTAGCCATGCCGGGCCAACTGTTTAAGACTGGCCAAGGAATGTGTCTCAACCACCTTGATCAAGGGCTTTTTACACTTCACAAGTTTCAATAACACATAGCACCAACAGTTAAGCACAAATCTAGACAAAGGGTTCTCTGTGCTCTACCCACCACGGGTACCGAAACCCAGATTCTTGCGTTATAAGTCCGTAGACATACTGCTGTGCCACTGGGAGCCAGAGAAAGAGAGACACATCATTTATTGAACCACTAACGAAGTGAAACAAAATATTTGAAGATGCTAACCTTGGTAGTTCACCTGACCGATCTTTTCTTAAATATTTACTGCATAGAATAAACTAAACATTCAACGATCCTCATACTTCAATGTACCGATATTCATTTAACAACTCGAGCGAATCTTCTGTTTCACGTAACATTGTTTTAACTAAGCAGTTTTTTCTCTACGGAGTTACAGATATGCAGCTGTATAGGTAACTGTAATTAAGTCGGAAAGCTGTGGAGTGTGTGTGTGAATTATAAATTAACAGCATTTTCACAGAACTGTATTTAAAACAAATTTAAGTATACGATATATAGCAGCCATGAGGTCACTTCTTTGGAGTATTAGCTTTAAAATAATGAAAGAACAGAGTACCTAAAACACTTTGAGACACGTCTTTCTGAAGCATTATGCTCACGAACTCTTATGTTGTTCTACTGAAATTACATGTAATCATTATAATGATACAAGTGTGGTAGAAAACCAGAACGTAATCTGGCGTTTAGAGCGGAATTTTGCGTTCTCCTTAAAATTAGCATGTAATTAAGCGTTGATGCGCTGACTGTGAAATCGTCGCCGTGTAAGACTAACTAATCAGGAAGTTTGCCAAAAAAAAACAAAAAAAACCAACATCATCATGGTCTGGTAATTATGTCTTACACGTGGTCATTCTTAAATTAATTAAACCATTAGAAAACTTGAGGAAACTTACACTTTGTAACCAAACAACACATTATAATTAAAAGTGACATATTATACAGTTGAATATTATTCATTGCCCTTCGCTCCTTCCATAACAGACCCGACATGGTCAAATGGTTAGGGCGTGCGACTCGTAATGTGAGGATTACGGGTTCGAATTTCCGTCGCAAAAACTGAGTTTCAACATTCATGGTGGACAGAGCACACACAGCGCATGGTCTAGCTGTATGTTTAACTACAAACAAAAATTTTATTTTCATTCGTTTGGAGTTCATTGAAACCGTTAACATGCATTTAATTAAAAATAAAATCTTAAGGTATTTTAAAAATAAATTAGAGCTACACCTATCTCATTTATTTAATTATATACAACGAAAACGTATTTGTTGGTTGTTTTTGTAATTTTCGTGTACACATAAATACTGTTTGAGCATAACAGTTTTTAATTTTGAACTGTTAGTTAAAGGGAAGGCAACTTGTCAACAGCAGATGTTTCTAACTCTCAGTTGTTATTTTCTGATCAAATAATGGGGTTTGACAGTCACTGTTATAGCACAGTTAATGCTTTAAAATGTGGGTCAGTTTTTTATGACAACGGGACATAAACAAAAACCTTCAAATTCACAGTTTGGAAATGCTAGCACAAGGTCGGCTTGGATAATATTGAAAACTAGGTTGAGTGTTTGTTCGTTTTAGTTCATGAACTACTAGTTCGATGCATTATATATATATATCAAATATAGAAAGTTATCTTGAACAAACCTTTGAAGTATGGAAATAAACGTACTCTTCTTTACTGTGTTACAGCTTCAGTTTTTAATTTCCTATTTTGTAAATGTAATGAAAATGACTTGTGGTATAAAATGCAAAGTGAGTGAGTTGTAGTAGCTGTAAGGTGTTCTGAGTTTAATATGGTATTCCCGTTAAGGATCGAATTACCATTTGTACAAAAGTACAATAAAACGGCTAAGTTTTTTTTTTAATATCGCGCAAAGCTACACGAACAGTATCTAAGCTAGCCGTCCCGAATTTAGCAGTGTAAGACTAGAGGTAAAGCAGTTAGTCATCACCACCCACTACTAATTCTTGGGCTACTCGTTTACCAATGAATAGTGGGATTAACTGTCATATTATAATGACCCCACGGCTGTGAGGGCGATCATTTTTGGTGTGACGGGGATTAGAACCCGCAACCTTCAGAATATGAATCAAGCGCATTAACCACCTGATCATAACGGGCCTAAACTACTAAATTTATGCAAAACTCAACGTTTGTTTGTTGTAGTAATCTGTTAGATAATTATGCTCTCTAACTCGTGGCACGAAATTAGTTAGATAAGATTTACTACGACGTGAAACAATGGAAGATAACAACATAATGTTGAAACAGTATCAATAAAAAGATTTCATTCCTTTGCAAAACTCTGAATACGTTTGGTAAACTATACTGGAAAAATATGGAATTTGTTTTACTTATCCAAATTTAGAGACGAACTTGATTAACCAACCACGTCGCATAGTGATGTTTGTTAAACTAATTAAGGTTCACAATTGCGTTCTAGCTTTGCGTTTGTAGTTTGACTGATCTGTTAATGGCATATATTAAGCTCTTTCACTCATTAAGTTCACCTTTGTTCCATTATACATTTTACTTTTATAAATCAATTCACACTGTTCACACCGTACTTTTGATATTGATAGAAGCAATCGGATGTAGACTGGTGGTCAACGTGTCGACCTGTGGTTGTCCGAGATTATAAACGTGTTGTTAATGGACACATTCCGCATATTCATCTGTGGATATGTTATAAAAATTGCAGTCAGTCCTATTATTTAAGTCAAAGATCCGAACAAAGTATTTGTCACAGGAGATACTATTGTTTGGTTACCCTTCCTCTGGTCATCAGCCCAAAACTGTATTCTAATGGTTTGGAACTTGGCGAAGCTCACGTACCGTTAAGCTTGAAATTATATATTTTTAAAAATAACCATAAGAATTAATTCAAATAAAATAAGTTTTATGATCATTCGTGAAACGGAAAAAACAAAAATATAGAAGTATTTGATACATTAGCTCATTCTAATATTGTAACCCCTGGTGGTGGCTTTTTGCTTGTTATTCAACGTCATTTTTTTATATTAGGTTAGCTTAAGTGCCTAAATAATTGGCTAAGACAGTTGCGTTTAGGAAATCCATCTAAGTAGTATTTTTTACGTGGTTAGGTTATTAATTTTATGACAGGCATTGGATCAAAACGACTTATTTCTTTTAAGTGTAAGAGATATAAAACATCTAGTGAAAGCATAAAAGACATGAACACAGATTATGGATTATGAGTTTCGCACAGTGCTCTGGTATGTAAACAAGTAATGTTCTGTGATGTGTTTGTGCTCTTTTTAACCAGTACAGAAGTATGACATATTAAATTATTGCTATAGAGTTACTCAGTGGTGACTTCAAGTTTTATCCATTGTTCGTTCTCAACTAACCACGAAACGTCTATAAGCAAATATATTGGGTTTAAATAAGTCAGCCTGCATACACACGTTTTTCTTAACTGTTGTTGTCTCTGTTAGAATATCAATGTTTTAATTTTTTGTATATTAAAATATAGAATTTCTGTGAACTTTTTGGATAGCTGTTATAGGTTTATCAATACAAAGTCTGCAAATATATACATTTTCTAGTTACGTAAGCCTAATTCGATTAGGTTTGGATTACACTGCTTCTAGTGTCGATAAGAGTATGGCAGATACTAATTAGTGTTAAGACATTACATTATAATGGATGTTTAATGTGCCTAGTTTTAAAGTGTTGCATCATTCCTAAGATGAATCATAACTGTGTCTTTTTATTCTGTGGAGAGCAACATTCTCTAACTCATGAGTTGGGTAAGAGCTACTGACAGGGAGCAATAGAAAGAGAATAATATGAAACGTAGTGTTGAAACACTATCAACCTAAATGAAAAGGAAACCAATTCTCAGAACATGTTTCGATAAAACCACATAGAATTGTTTTGTTATACAAACAAAAGTCACTTAATGTACTTTATTTATTTTGTTCACATAATTACATTAACACATTTTACAGCGAAACCGCGTTTTAACAGGTTCCTTAATATTACCAAACGGCCTAAGTCAGTATCATTTATCTCGACATCCTGAAAGTAATTAGTTCTTCACGCAACGTTTCTTATTTCTGTGTTAACGTTGTAATACTTTTTTTCAGTATTACGTTGCCGTGAAATTTCTAATCTTGCATTTACATTCTTGTTTGTAATAACATTCGACGTACAGAATTTCAACGAATATGAATTATTGTGGACAAGTAGGTGTTTTAGTGTTAATCTGTTTACAAATAATTAATGAGCGAAGCATTAAACAAACATGATACTATTTACTTTGTAAAACTCACACTACTGGCTCTGTTGTTAAATATTTCACCATTGAGACTTGCACACAACTTGGAACAATAATTCACGTAAACTTTTATCTTCCATCAGATATAATAGTGTTGTAGTTTTGTTTTCAGTTACAGGGTGTTCCAAGAATTCATTAGTGAAAACAAATGAAATTATATTATAATAAGAAAACAACATTAAATCTACTATATCAAGTGTTAATAAGGCCTTTTTGTACAATACCAGAGTTTTTTTATTTACAAACTTCTTGAAGAGGCCTCATAATCACATAAATTACATACGAAACAAGTACAAAAATCAAATACACAGTTATATACAATTGAATGCACCTAATACTATTTGTTATTGCTCATATCAAAGGACACACAATAATGTAACGTTGTGAACAAGGATGAACAAGTTTACAATACAATTGAAAGAAAGAATGGACATCATTATGAATAACATACCTGGAATAATCAAAACTTATTTTCTTTATTAACTGATCCTTATAAAATGACAACAGACTTAAATGGATATTTTTGGTTAAACAAATTTTCCTAAAAGTCATAATACAATATTTAGCTAATGTAATCAAAAACATACACTGTAGGCTGTCATCTTTTCTTAATCCTTCTAGGAAGCCGTGTACAAGAATTCGCCCTTTCTGATTCATTGAATGATAAAGGAAATAATGTCGAAAACTAATGCCCATAAGGGTTGAACCATTGGACACAGGCAATATAAATGTCTCACTGTTTCGGTGTCTTTAACACAAAGTGTACATAAGCCAGTATCATGTTTTTGCATATGAACAAGTTTATTGTTCGTCATTAAAGCATTGTGATAAAATAAATAATCCACATCTGCAAAGACAAAGCCTTTAAATGGGTGATAAGTATATTTATGTATTTTTTCCAGTTAGTATCTCTTAAATTTTGTCGTACCTGTACTTCTCTTTCAACCAAGTCTTTCCATTCTTCTGGAATAGCATCATATAACTTTTTGTAATACTGTCTGACTTGAACAGGTATCACACTTTCAGATACATCCTGACATAACTCGATAATGGTTTTCAAGGGAAGCCAAAGAGAGACAAATTCGCAAGTGAAGTCCCTTAAGCGAATTAGTCCCGCGCTAATAAAATTTTTATTATAGAATGTGCTAAATCCCGTTGTGGGAATGAGAAACTGTAGTTGCCGGAAAACAATTTCTGTTAAAATTCGACGACACCTAACGAGCGTTTTACAAAACTCTAATACTTTACAGTAAAATGTTACAATACCACACATCGTACTCAAGATTTATATCACCATACTTGCCTAGAAGATGGGTAAACATACGAAAATGTGTTATAATCTGCTGATCTGAAGAACCATTATTAACCTAAACACCGCCTTTTTCATCTTGGAACCTACTAAATTGAGATAACCTTTGTCTTTCACAAGGTTGGAACACATGCGATAAATTACATATAGTCCAGGCACTGCTATATATTATCAGTTTTCATGATTAATGACTGTTATGGTGTGAACCGGATTAATACATCAGTTATAAGTACTATCAATCTCACATTAAACATCTATAATCAAAATTTGAGGAAAATAATTAAGAACAAAAGATTATTTATTTTTACTCTTAATTTTAACATTAATTATTTATTTATAGTTGACCAATGACTTCTGAACATTAACAATCAGTCGAAACAAAATCTGTTCATTTGTAATAGTTGCTTATAGAAACGTCTATTCAATAATGGGAACGATTTGTATCTTATTAAGGATACCAATGAAATATACAAGTATACTTCAACTGAATTTGAAATAATGTTCACGTTTCCCACTTGTTACAATAACAGCACTAGCCTCCAGGCCTTAAAAGTTAGATTTCATGTTCTTTCACCTGAACGTTTAGTTGAATTGGTTTCAAGGATTATCTGTATTTAATTTATTTAATCTATTTTGCAAATCCAGTTACAGAAGATTTTGAGCAAACTAACTGTTGCCAATTTTATTTCTGTTTCTAATTATACATAAACCAGGTGAGATGGGTCTGATTTAACTTCCACGAGATTCAAGTACAATATTTTTTACTTCGTGGCTGGAATATAAGTGGATTGTACTCGGCTTATAACACATAATTATGCCAAATATCTTTACATGTTGGAAAGAGCTACTGAAACATTACTAATTATCAAGTAAATAAAGTTCCATGAACCTAAAAACTATAACTACTGTCATATGGGAGGATCAAAACCTTGTCTGTGCCTTAAATATTTTACATTTTTTATATAAAATCTTGAATAAATTGTTTATGTGTATATAACGTTGTGTGTCTTTAGTATTTCTTATAGAAGTACGAAATTCACAAGAGGCCCAAGGTTTGACATGAAGTTAGTCATTTCATGCTTTCTAATAACATTTGAATACAGCCCAGATGTTTCTTTGTGTTAGCACAAAGCTACACAATGGATTATCTGTGGTGTGTCTGTCACAGGTATAGAACCTCAACGTCTAACAATATAACCTCTCAAGTGAAATAAAATTATAAAATGCGAGAACAACTGATATGACGTATATATATATATTATTGTGACAGTAACTGGCCTATTCCTATTGTTTGTTTATATTTCTAGTCAAACAGTTGTGATAATACATAACTTGTATGCAATAAAAACAGAGTTGAATTACAATGAAGAAAACAAACTGTTTAAGACGACTTAAGTGATTCGAGGTTATGTAATGGTTTTGATTTCAAAATTGTAGTCAGAATTTGTCCCTTGCTTCTAGTTTTTGAGTCTCTGTAGTATCTCAATAAATTTATAAATACTTTTATTAGTGCTATGTGAAATACCATACAATCAACTTAGTACACTGGATTTATGCTGTCATATTAAGTTTACTTGGTCAGTTTGATGGATTAAAGACATACGTTTTTGATAACTTTAAATACTGATTGTACTGTATTGGTATGAAATTCCGATTATATTGTCCACATATGAAATTTGTTCTCGATATAATTGTAACGATTGCACCACTTTCGCTTCATTTCCATGCTCACTTGCTCCACGTGGGAATCAAGAAATCCTCACGTGCTCAGTTTTCTAGAACATTCGAAAAGTCATCAACTAATCATAAGAAGGGAAGAGTCGGTTAATTTTCTCTCAGTTACTTCTCACTCACTCAGTTGGTCACTTCGCCTTTCTCCGCGCACAGTCAAAACAAATCCGAGCTTTTTTCCCGCTCCATACCCAAGATATGTTTTTACTGAAATAAATTATTTTATATTTTTTATAAAATCATTTGAAATACTGGTTGCTTCCAGTTCAAGTAAAATCCGAAAGTGCAAAAGTAATCCAGATAGTTTCTACTACATTTATAGAAACTTTATTACAGTTTCAGGAAGGTTAAACATTACACACGAGATAAAAGTAATTTACTATAACTAGTTTAAACATAAACTTGGTGACCAAGAAAAGCATTGGACTCTACATGTGTGTTGTACACATTACACATCTGGCTTGATACAGTGGCTGACTAAAAAGAGAGAAGTATAACATTTACAATTTTCGTGATACGACGTGAGACTAAAGATCAGGTATCTGACTGTTGCTTTTGCTTAACGTATATTTATTGATATTTAGACTTAATTAAACAATACATTAAATATTCAAATATTGCATCTGCAATGAACTCAGCATATCATAAGGATGGTTTTCCAATGCCACGTCCACCAGTGAACAGGAAAACAGAAGAGTTATCCTGCAAAGAAGAGAATGAACCTTCTTCATTCTCTTCCTATTTCTGTGAAATATCAACATAAACTAACTCATCTAATCACTCAAGAATAGCTAAATGATATGATTACTGATTTGTCTCTGACAAAGAAACACGAAGCACATCTTAACTCTCGTGCACAATAGCAAGAGTTTCAGTTTACTGACGTCAACATCAAAGTCTTGCTTGTCACTAGAACATGTAACATACTTTGTGTTTCTCAATAATTGTTGATGCACTAATTGAAGAATTTAGAACTGAACATCATCCTCAAGAATGGAGAGTTTGCATCGAATCATCTGAAATTAGTCTGAAAACTGTATATTTGCACAATGTGAAACTAATCTGCCGATTCTTGATGCTCATGTTGTGACTACCAAATAAACTTATGAAAGCACGCAGATTGTATTATACATTCTTAAATAGAAATATCAATAAACAAGTAGTGTTTTTAAAGAAAAAAGTTATTTTCACGATGTATATATAAGAATATTTCGAATAAATCTATTAGAACTCAAAAACTACAGGGGTTAGTAATTTTAAACATTATTTTTAAATTACTCAGAAACAGTTATATGTTTTCTAGTAGCAGATAAAATTTTTGTTATTGTTGTTGCTCCATGACGTATTCAAACTTGGTTTGTTATGAACTTAAAGTATTCGTAGGAATGATAAGGTAAGGCTTTTACTTTCTATTATACGAAAATGAACAGTAAGTTAAGAAATTATTTTATACTTATAATGATGAAAGTTAATCGCAATTTTTTAGAAAGAAGTTCCAGGTCTATGTTACCTTTGAAAATATGTTTTTTTTAAAGTTCAAAATGCTCATTATAATAGCAAAGAGTAAACAGTATCCTATGAAATGGTAGCTTTAATTTTAACAAGCTGGTGTGAAGAATGGTAACGTTAGGAAATACGTATTGATAATGTTTACACAGATCCGTAATGCTAACCTATTTGTTAACCTGAAAATAACTTAAGCCGTCATGAGATACATGTTCACACAGATCATTCACAGTATGTGGACATCGTCGTCCAAGAATACACTTGAGCTGTACAGGATGCTTTAATACATGTAGTAGGATGTGAATGCTTTCAGACATCTGTCCCATGTTGACAGCCATTTATTTCGAAATGTGTCTCTTTATGAACATTCTTCAAATTCAGGTAACAGCCCTAAAATTCTGTGATCGTCTATGCACCAATGAGATATGAATCGTTGTATTGACAGTCTGAGCACGCTTATTACTAAGCTACGCTCGGCCGCTCAAGGGATGCACTTGTGTTTAAAAAACGATAACTTGTAAAGATCTTTATTCTTTGAGTTTTTAAAACTATAGATATGGAGAAATTGAAAAACCATGAAGCATTTGTTTAGATTTCTTTCGATTAGATAAATGATTTGCACAGCATGCACTCACTTGCTGTCCAGAAGTAAATAATTAAATATAATCTCACTTAAATAAGAATGAATTAGAATGTAGTAACCTAACGACTCTGGTTAGATTGTTATTGATTTTCGACACCATTGTATTCCTTTGAATAAAAATATATAGATTAATCTTCAAATGTTAAATTTCAAATGAAACTGTAAATTAAAACTACGCTTTACTCAATAGAATATTTACAAAACGAATTTCATGCAATTAAGAGTTTTCTGAACTTAAGCTATGAACAATACACATTTAAATTTATACTACAATAAAAGCTATTTATATATTACTAATCCTCAAAACAATAAGAGGGCGTAATTGATTTTAAGCAAATTATTTTCATGCAGCATCCCGCTAGTACAGCGGTAAGTTTACGGATTTACAACGCTAAAATCAGGGGTTCGATTCTCTTCGATGGGATCAGCAGATAGCCCGATGTAGCGTTGCTATAAGAATACACACTCACACATTTTCATGCAGATTAAATTTTTTTATTTGTGCGAAAAAAATGCGCTTTGTAACAATTCGCTTGAGTAAAGCAGAATAAAACCTACATTTTCAAAAGACATAAAGGTTATTAGAAAATGTTTTCTAAGACTTCCAATATCACCAGTTTTCTGTGTCTTCCTTTAGTAATTCCACTTTGATGTTATATCTTGAAGTTTATCTGAACTTAAAGTTGGCAAGTGTTATTTTGTTGCAAATAGTTAAAAATGTATTTCATTGGCTAGAAATAAAAATTATGATGTAAGGTAATTTCCTCGAGTGACATGGAAGACGTAAATAAGTTTTAATTCCATTATAAACAACACATTTTAAAATATACTCAAAAATACTTAAAAAAACATGTTAATATGGAGACATGTGAAGTTAATTTATATGTTGTCCAGTGAAAATATACTGAAAAATACTTAAAAAACATGTTAATGTGGAGACATGTGAAGTTAATTTATATGTGGTCCAGTGAAAATATACTGAAAAAATACTTAAAAAAACATGTTAATGTGGAGACATGTAAAGTTAAATTATATGTGGCCAAGTGAAAATATACCGAAAAAATACTTAAATAGCATGTTAATGTGGAGACATGTAAAGTTAATTTATATGTGATCCAATGAAAATATATTCAGAAAATACTTAAATAGCATGTTAATGTGGAGACATGTAAAGTTAAATTATATGTGGTCCAGTGAAAATATATTGAGAAAATACTTTACAAAAACATGTTAATGTGGAGACATGTAAAGTTAATTTTTATACGTGGTCCAGTGAAAATATACTGAAAAATACTAACACCTGTGCATCAACTTCTATTGCATCTGATGCTACTTTTAAAGTGAAAAATGAAGGCTAGAACTAAATCCTTGTATTTAGAAAATAAAATATATGTATTTTTAAAATAGCTAACTCGTTAATATGTTATGTATTAAAACTAGAACGTTTTATTTCAACGTGGTTAACATCTTGGTTAAAAATGAACTAAATTATTAGCATATAAAGTCCTTTGTGATAAACGTGAATTTTTATATTTAGAAGTAACTACCAAAAAGACGATTTATTCAATAAGTATATGAACTCAGAACGTTAAACACCGACGATGGGGGAAGACAGCCCAGAGTGTAGCTTTCCATTAAGAAAACAGCATCTTTGATTCATTCAAAATACATTTCGCCCGTTCAGCGTAAATTATTTTTACACAAGAAGACCTAAAGAACGTCTAAATACGCCAAAGAATACGCCATAGAAGTCTAGAAATATTAGAAATATAGGTGATACTGGAGGTCTATGCACGTTTCAAAGATATAAAATAAATTTCACTAAAACTGGAAAATTTATTTAAAAAACTCTTAAAATGTACACACACGCTCATATATATATATGTTTGTTATTTTAACTCCAAAACAAGCCCAAAAAAACAAACAAAAACTCTGCATCCGCTAAAAATATCTCAGTTTGTTACGGCTTGTTTTTGAGTTAAAAAACAAACTAACTTTGGTCAGAGGTTTGGATTTGCTGTTTTTAACGCAGTCCTTCCTTACGATTTTACTTATTTTACTATTGAGCTTCATTAAAATGTAATTATTTTCACTAACATATATATATATATACATATTAAATTTCTCGTGTAAACTAGATACTGTCCTATGTTTACTGCCACTACTACTATAATTTGGTCAAAAGTTGTGTGGAAATAAGTTATATTAAAAATCACTACGTCCGAATCAACACTATGAAGACACATTAATAAAGGTATGAGATACTGCTTGTCTAGAGAACCTTTCGAATGCGCCTCGTCAGATACTGATTATTATTGTAAGTTAGTATTTTTATGCATAAATATATTCTATATTGTTGTAATATATAATTCAGCTTTCGTTCATAAATATGACTTATTCTACAGACTCAAACTGATTTTATTCAAAAATACTACACTATTTTATATTAACTCATTTTCAATTCAAGCAGAGATTACATATATACAATGTTTATGAACGTTAAATTACTGAAAGTACCATTGTTTCAGAAACCTGACGGTTAATGACCGATTTTGTGTCGTGCCATTTGTTCGATATGAGATACATTAAAATTTAATAATATGATTTTGTATCACCTACGTTGTGGTGACACAAATGTTACTAATTTATAATCTTTAAATATAATTGTCTATTATATATTTCAGAGCTCCATAAATAATAGCCCTAATAGAAGAATTAACAAAAATTTTAAAGATCTAACAAAAATTCATCTACTTTATATATATTATAAACTGGTTTATATAAAAAACCAAGTAACTAGAATGGCATGGCTTCAATGAGATGGAATCTGGACAGGCGTGTTATTTGAATTCTACGAATATCTAGAAAATCTTTATAAAGTTACTTACCAAAACTATCCAGAAATGTTTCCAGCCTGATATAATAAATCTGCCAATATTCATCTTCCAGCTTGCCGAACGTTTTTGAAAATGTCACTCCAACGACCATTTCAAGAATACGCTTTCCGTGTACTGTCACATCATGTGATCTTTCATTTATTTTAGTGTTCTAACGTGATGCCAATTCACTCCTATTTGTATCTCTAAAATAACCTTAAGGGAGTACTAGATATTTCAAGAAGAGTAAATAAATTAAGGACACATGAAGATGAGAAGAACCTTTTTAAAATATGTCACAGTTACAAAATTAGATTATTACCAAAGTTATAATATCTGTCAGAGCTAGATTAATGTTCTTAAAAAGTGGGTACAATGAATTAATACCCTATAATGATTAAGTCTTAAGAATATTTGTATTATCGACCGAACATTTAATTACCAATGCTAGTAGTAAAATAAAAATGACATAAAATATTTTATTATATAAATATTTAAGATGTTTTTGAAGCCATGAAAAGACGCTAAAATGCAATGAAAGTACCGCAATAGTTTTTATACTAATACAGTGGCTCTTTTATTTAATGGAACACCTAATGTTTCATTCAGTAAATCCGTATATTTATGTCGAATTGTAAACTATAACCTGATTTTTCAGTAAATGCTAATCAATAAAAAGTAATAATAATACTAAGTGGGTTGAATTTCAAAACGTTATTAACACCGGACAAGGTCCACCTTAATATTTCTAACATGCTACTCATAATCGATATATTTTCAGAAAAATGGATGGATACTGAAGGAAGTGATTAGTTTCTGTGTAAAATAAATGTAACATTTTATGAAACCGGGCACGTATTGCAAAACAATTCGTCTTTAAAAAATGGTTTTAACTCGGAAATCTTTTCCTTCTTTTCTTGGAAAGCTCACCAGGGTTCGTTGTGCCTTTTGGAATACAGTTGTCAAGCAGTTTTGAAAATTACTTTCCAGGTCAAGTAGGACTAAACTTGTATTCTTAAACCCAGATCATCTATCAAACATCACATGCGTGCACTTGGAAAATTGTCAAGAAAAAACTTTGTATTTTTGAGCAACATTTATGCTTCTTTGCGAGTCGCTGGAAATAAAGGTGCGAACGAAACAGATGGGACAAAACATGGCGTTCAATACTGTCGCTAGGTGATAACAACAACAGAATCCCTTTAGGTTGTATTACAGCAGGCCCAAGCCATTTGAGTTATCGGAAAAGAATAATTCTCAGACCCAACGTTCATAATTAAACGTCTGCATACATTATTTACATGGTGAAGTTGTACCAGTACAATAAGATAGATTTCACACTATTTGGTAACAGGATCATTCTTTGACCTAACGCTCATAACTGAATGTCTTTGTATATTATTTACGTGGTAACATTGTAGCAGTACAATAAGGCACATTTCGTACAATTTGGCCATAGCAGAATATAAGTTAGTTATAAGAGTATGCAAGTTTATGCAGATAAGCACAGATAGGCCAGGTGGTCAAAGTGCTCGCCTTATTATCTCAGGGTCACGGAATCGAATCCCCATCACATAAACGTGCTTTTTCTTTCAGCTGTGGGGGCGTTATAATGTGACGGTCAATTGCTATTTTCAAGAGTGAAAAGAATATAAATTCAGCAAATGAACGTATCACAAACTTATTTTTTCTCCACAAAAACAAAAAATATACAACCAAACGAATGAGCATGTTTTGTCTCTATCCACTACAGTAAGAAGTCATAATACCTTTAACATGATTCAAAAACCAGCTGAAACAATAAATTTTAAATGCTTCAGCTGCGCAAAAGCTTGAATCGACTCTCGATAATTTCAAGCTTGGGAGAATTGCGTGATGCTTAGAAAACATACTGGGAGAATTTTCCTGGAATAATTCCAAATGATTATCACTAGGGTTAGCTGTACGTTTTCTGCTTGTTGTAGTTACCATAAATGATACGTCGTTTAATTCTGATAACAAGACTCAAGCTCTGTTCGTTACATATTATCGTGTAACGTCTGCTTTGTAATGTTGGAAAAAGGTATTGAGATCTGCGCTTTGTGTAAGGTACTGAATATTCTCAGCACGTCCGATGAAAACAATGTTGTTTCTAAAATTCATAATAAAATAAAATAAAAACATATCACTAAATTTCTACTGTTTACCTTTCAAGGTGTATTTGATATTTTTTACAGTTGCGTGATTTATCTTCTATTTCACTGTAAAAAGTTGGTTTGGTAAGACCTAAACGTGTCTGCGCTTTGAAGACCAAATATAAAAAAAAAACATGAAAAAATTTTGGTTTTTCCAAAGTTATAGTGAATATAGAAACATGGGTAGTGGGTCGGATACATAAAAATAGTCTATGTTATATATTACCCAACACCACTAGTGATAAACTTATGTAATTAAAATAACAATGTTTGGTAGACAGTCCATGCATGTATACGTGTTGTCTCACATGGAATCCAGTATTCCTATTTGCTATTCGTGCAGTGGTACTTTTATATTTATACGAGTACTAAAAAAGAACACCACCAACGTATATTCTTCTATACAAGTGCAAAACTATAACCTTTTTAATAACACTAATTTTCATGAAATTTACTTCATAAATTAATACCAAAACAAACACATTGTAATAGTTCGTTACATTTTCGTGGCTTATAAATAAAACAATACTATTATATCTCTGTATAAATTCAAATAGGCGCCTAAAAATTGATAGTTAGGCCTAAAGTTTAAATACGTTTTGTACACAAAACATGAGTTTGCTGGCTATATGATTCATGGCAATTAACTTTTATAAGTGTCACTGCCAGAATTTCATTCGTTTTAGATGCTACAGTTGATATTTTTCCCTAAATAAAATAATTATATGTTTCAGACGATATACAAATGCAATATAGACGCAAATATACACAAGAAATGTACAAACAACAATACAGTTGACTTTTACACTTACTGCTAACAAAATTTTAACAATTCATTATTTTATAAGTTTTATACGCTTCTATCTCAATACAGCCACATAAAAACTGATGATTAGGCCTTAAATTTGAATATGCTTCTCACGCCAAGAACAGATTTATCTGCCAGGGAAATAAAGTATTACATCACTTCCATTATCAGTGATATGCTTTCTTACTACTTTAGGGCAGTGTTTTACAAACTATGGGGCGAGTTTCCCTGGTTGGACGTACTGGTGGATGTGAAAAAGCAGCCTTTGATGGAGGAATCCTAAAACAACGACGGAAAAACAATTGAAGACAACGATAGCCTAACAAAGCTAGCTCTTACTTTTTGACACTTTTATCTTTTGCCCTCGCATTTATGCACTCCTTACAAGCATTTTTCAATTGAAAATATTAACAATAGGTGGAAAATGTTGATTTTGCTGTTATTACTTTCGCAAATTATTTTAACGTAAAGAGGACGCAAAAAGCTTTGCTTAGTTAAGAGATGTCGCTATTTAAAAGTTTGGAAAATACTGCTTTAGGGAAAAGCAAAAAACAACAACATTGATACCATCACGAAGGAAAAGATAAAGGAAAGTTAATAGCGATAAGTAAAGACAGTTGATTCATAATCTTATTGATACTATAATTTTTGAAATTCACTGTTTTTTTATGTATTCTCAAGAGTTCAAACAAAATATCTAGATCTAGTCAAAGATGGCGATTTTCCATAAATACAACAGCTATACATTTTTTATTGCATTCTTGTCCAACTACAAAGTACATCAACAACATTATTTAATAAAAGTATTTATCTATTTAAAACTTGAATTCGTTTCACATACACATATGTAGTGTTCCACTTCATAAGGTTGCACGCTTGAAAAATCTTTGACCCTTACTTACATGATATGTTTCGTGTGTGCTGAGTAGTGGTTTCAATCCCGTCTTTATCCTATTTTATCAGTTGTTGTTTTTTGCGAAACAACGTTTCAGTTGTCAAATAATTTTAGTACATATATCTAACACAAAGCACGAGTTGATTATTTAGTAGCTTTTAAGAGCAATAACATTATGCACTAAAGGTAAGGTTGTGACAAACAGATTTTATTCATTGTCGTGGTTACTAACCTACATGGTCACGAAAGTGTAATTACTAAGAGGTGGTTAATTACTACTATTAGATACTAATTATCAATTAACTTATATCCTACTTTTGAGCTGCTAAATTAGTGACGCCTTCAGATTTGTCCCCAGGAAGGATGTATGTGGTTCCAGACAGCGATTTTCTTGCTAGAAACGTTCCCTACTGAGATCTGAATCAACTAGTTATTCGAATAGTTTCAGGATGAGTACCCAGGTTTTGTTGACATCCATGCTAGTTTGGTTCATTGTTGTTCTAGTTAGGGAGATGAAGAAAATTTTGTTTTTTATCTTTTTTGTGTGTCACTAATATCCCATTACTTAAGTGTTATCACATTTTATTACACAACTTTTACTGACGTGATGAGTTATTCTAGACAGATCTATATCTAATCTTGATTTCTGAATTATGACTTCTGTGATCATTTCTCCAGTATATCAATTATAATTATTGTTAATCCATGAAATCTGTACACCATAATTATGTAAAGCATTGACTGTGAATATGCTAAACCTGAGGTTAATCTCTTTGTAATTACTTATGTGCAATATATTTAAATTATTCGTTATTTAATAATTTTAACATTGATTAGTCGCTTGGCTACTAAACGTGCATTTTAAAATATAAAAATATAAGAAAACTTATATCAACTGCATTGCCCACTAATGTATTGATAAATGGGTTGAAAAGTTACAATAGGGTTGCAGTGTATTTTGAAATGTAATAAAATTGTATATAATATGGTGTAACTGTGGGTGAGTAACTTAGCGTTAACGGCAGAAATGCCTCTAGTTTTGATTTTTTATTATAAGTCAGAGATGACTTTAGTTTTGATTTTTTATTATAAGTCAGAGATGTTTTTAGTTTTGATTGTTATTATAAGTCAGAGATGACTTTAGTTGTGATTTATTCTTATTTACTGCAGGTGACACGTTTTTCCTTTAAACTGTTGTGATAATATAGTTTATTACGAGCTAAGCAACCCTAACAGCTGTTGTCTTTGTGTCTAAAACATATAAAAATATAAATTAGGGTCAGCCGTAGTGACTGTTACATGTTATTAATTATCGTGTAGGTGGTTTTTCTCTTGCACATGTTCATTGGGTATTACTAAGTTATTAGGTATTTTGTCAAAGATTTCTACAATCAGCTTGAAGTCCACTAGCCTTTGACCAATCGTGAACATCAACACGAACTGTTCACCTGCTTTTTTCCCACAGTTTCCAACAAAAAATCTATACAATCAGTGCACCAATACGGTTACCTTTTCCTATGACTTAACTACACATAAACAGGCTACTAGCTGGGTTAAAAAATCACTGAAGCGATCGAACTGATATTAAAAATATACACGCTAAAAGCATTTCAATGACAGACTTAATGATTGTATATATATTCTCTCAATTCAGCCGTTGTAACTAATGTTTTTAAGGGTTTTAAAACTGGGATTTTCATTACAGAAAATTTCTTATTCAGCCATATCATGACATAAATTTCTTATTATATTGAACTAATAAGTTTTACTGGATTTCGCTATCTAGTTGAACCACACACATAGTTTAATTATGCTTTTCAAATGAGTTCAAAGTTAGCTAGGGTTCTGACATTGTTATCGATAGAAATGGGTTTATATTTAATTCGAAGTTCAGTATTTATTGTTATTTGTCTATTTCATATGATGTATAAACACTGTTCTTTTTTTTTTAATATCTCATTTCACGGTTGTTTCTTGTCCAAGCAAACAGCCGAATTATTTCCAGATTTGGAAGGTCATTAATGCATCTATAATCTTCTCATTAAATGTCGCATCAAACGCTGGCCACTATCGTTTTTGTTTTTCAATTTCGCGCAAAGCTACACGAGGGCCATCTGCGCTAGCCTTCCCTAATTTAGCAGTGTAAGACAAGAGGGAAGGCATCTAGTTATAACCCCCTCCGGTTCGAATCCTCGTCGCACCAAACATGCTCACCTTTTCAGCCGTGGGGGTGTTATAATGTTAACACCAATCCAACTATTCGTTGATAAAAGAGTAGCCCAAGATTTGGCAGGGGAGGGGATGATGACTAGCTGCCATCCCTCTAGTCTTACACTACTAAATTAGGGACGGCTAGCACAGATAGTCCTTGTGTAGCTTTGCGCGAAATTCAAAAACAAACAAACAAACACATTATATTAATACGCAAAAACAAACCGTACTGCTGTTTAATTTTGGGGTAACAAATAAGCGTAAAACTCAATAAATCAGGGATCTTTTGTAGACTTTAGAATTCAGAATTAATCAGTGACATTAGTGTTCGGTCATGTAGTTGGGATAAACCACAATGATACAGCTATTTTAAATTCTATATATATATTAGTAATATTCTGGTAATCTATAACTATTATAACTTAGTTGTAATAAATAAATATTTATAACTGTCATTATATTATACATAGCACAATGTTTACTGTATTACTGTTACAGTGAAGTGTCAGTGTTATTCACGTGTCTTAAATTATATATAACAATGTCGTAGTCAGTTTATTGAACTGATATATCAGTACAATGGCTGTATTAGTACTATGCATGCATCTACAGGTATGTTTTCAATAGTTTTGTTTTGATATATTAATTATTGTATTTAATATTATTTTACTCGCCCCTTATATTAAATATCAACTTGTATGTATTCAAAGATAACATGCTTGTGTTTTGTGTTATTATATGTATAACTGGCTGAAGTGTCCGTCCCCTGAACAAAAGTTATGTACAATCACAATTAATGAAAGGTCATCTTAAGATATGAAAAGTTCTTTTCCTTATATGAAGTTGAATAAAATCCAAAAACGCTCATGAAATATGCAAAACAAGAAATGTGAAACTGCAAATTTACATGCATCTCCATATGGACCCAACAAACCTCTACGTGAAATTTGGTGAAGATCCATCTACAGGGCACAAAGTAGTGGTAAAAAACACACACAGAAAAACGTCTATAAAAAACCACAAAAGACAAAACCAAAAATTTGCATAGACCTTACGAAGCTCTGTACTAATTTTGGTAAAAATCCATCCTCATCGCGCAAGGTAGTTACACATGCATGCAACAAACAGTACTATTATATCTATATATATTTTAATATATATTACATAATTGTACCCGTTTCTTAACGTCAACAGTTGTAGAAATCCGGAATTTGGAGTTGAATTGGAAACCGATATCATAAAGTATTCGCCACACTTTAAGCTGTGGGTGAGTTATAGGACTGACACGTAATTCTTTAGCATCAATGATGGTCGGTAGGATGTGCTGTCTGACCGGCTACTTTCCTTCTGATCACATTGCACAACGAAGTTTTCGCTTCTTGAACACTGCTAGGTGTTCCTTATAGATTTTTAGCTACTGATCACGAAAATCACATCCAAATTTGCCCATCGCGTACCGTTTCATCGAAATCTTCAGTTTTGCTACAATAGAAAAACGATATCAGGGCAACTGGGATCCGTCAATGCTTGCTGACTACTGTTGGACACTGCAACGTGATGCACCGGACATTGAATACAAACGAAAATCAAGAGCAAAACACTTTTAATTATGTTGAACTTAATAGCGTATTAGAAACATAAACGCAATTAAATACGCTATTGTCGGTAAACAGTTAACTGTCTATTTCTCATAGTTCCTACGTGATGAAGCAAAACCAAAACTATATTTGTGCATACCCACCAGATACCTGTCACAATCAGCAAAAACCTTTTAAGAAGCAAAACTTTAAAAAAAAATTGTTGCGCAGTGTCATTAGTTATGGCCAGGTAGTTAGGTCGTTAGACTCGCAATCAGAGAGTCGCAGATTCGAATCTCCGTCACACCATTATGCTCGTCCTTTCAGCCGTTTGGGCATTATGTAATGTGACGGTCAATCTCACTATTCATTGATAAAAGAGAAGCCCCAAAGTTGGTGATTAGTGGTGATAGCTAGCTGCCTTCCCTCTAGTCTTACACTGTTAAATTAGGGAAGGCTAGCGCGGATAGCTTTCGTGTAGCTTTGCGTGAAATTCCCAAATAACCTAAGTTTAAAATTAAAGACGATGGCCTTAATGGTTTTGTTATAATTACAAAATAATCAACAGTATAGAGGATAAACACGAAGGTATTCTATTTTACGTTCTAATTTATACTAACTAATTCAAACGACTCAAACTGATGTACTTGGAGCAAGAACAAATAGATATTGACAAAGAGAAGAAAAAATGAGATAACGTTTTTATATAGATGTGGTATAATTTAGCAAAAACTTTTAGGATAGCTACTTTATTTATATGAAGCACCTTCTGGGTATTGAAATATGCAGGCATTACTTTGGATAATTGAATATTTTCCACATACTCTGTCACATTTATGTTGTTGTTTTTTATTTGTATGCTTGATATTAGAGACCGTCACTTCATAAAACTCACGTTATAACGTGCGCTTGTGCGCTCTTACAGACAATTGTATTTAACTAGTCAAAATACACACGTTTGATAGGGTTTACTGATTTAGGGGATAATATAGGGAGTTTGCACGCGAACGTCAGTGAGACTGCTAATTGTAGTGCATACAAATGTACATTGACTACTTTCCAAACGGCAACTTGTTTAATTTTGCACGACGGGGCAACAGTCATATTGTTTTCTGTGCGAGAAAGGTAAAACAAGCTAATGAAAGCGCACATAAACATAATGATTCAAACATATCTATTGTTGTCTAAACACCTCATATCCCAACAAAGGAGATGCGTGACACTATTAGAAACTTATTTTCACTTTTTAACTATGTATACACAGAAAAACAGGTGTGATTGTTCCACAGCCAAAACTCATGCACACATATTTAGCAGTAACTTCTGTTCAAGACTCCAGTCACACCAGGTCAAAATATGAAATGTTTCTACAGGTTCTCTATCGAAGTCTATGCCTCACTAACTTAATATTGACATCATAGACACACGTTCAGTTTAACCATAAAAACAACACAATGAGCTGAGAACAAGAATTTTCATTATAGTGTTACTGTTTATTTATTAGAATGTTTCATTGGTTCATTATTGTTTATCCTTGTTATAGTGTTACTGTTATTTATTAGAATGTTTCATTTGTTCATCCTTGTTATAGTGTTGCTGTTATTTATTTGTATGTTTCATTTGTTCATGTATTGTTCATCCTTGTTACAGTGTTGCTGTTATTTATTAGAATGTTTCATTTGTTCATTATTGTTCATCCTTATTGTAATGTTGCTATTTATTTATTAGAATGTTTCATTCATTCATGTATTGTTCATCCTTGTCGTAGTGTTGGTGTTATTTATTAGGATGTTTCATTGGTTCATATATTGTTCATCCTTGTTGTAGTGTTGCTGTTTATTTATTAGAATGTTTCATTGGTTCATGTATTGTTCATCCTTGTCATAGTGTTGCTGTTTATTTATTAGAATGTTTCATTTGTTCATGTACTGTTCACTTTCCCCGTTGTTTTTATCTATATGTATAGAACTATCCATGTACTCTTTTTTAAAATTTATGTACTTTATTATTTTTAATATTTTCCCATCGGCTACAGGCTATATTTTCATTTATCGAGCATTTACTTATATATATCCTCCTACCTTCTCATTGTTTGGCTGTTTTCTCAACTATTCATTATTCATCCACATTATCATTGACATTTTGCCTGTTTGTTCAGCCATAACTTTACTTGCTTATTTCCATTGTTTAACGTACAACTTATTCGTTCTTTTTTTTATTTGTTTTTTATTAGTTTAAAATATGTGGAGTCCGTTGTAAGGTTCAAAGGCTCCCTCTAGTGATTCACTATTCCACATTTGATCGTGTTTGCTTGTGAGTGAAGGTTTGATTAAAGTTTCAAATATGTCTTCCCAGAAATTACGAGTGGAGCCAGGAACACAAGCTTCAATATGTCATCTAGGTTTAGTGAGATATCCTTTTCACAGTATCTCAGACGTGCCTGAATGATGATTGCCGAATCTTCATTTGAAAAATCCCCAAACAGAAAACATTATGAAAGATGTTTGCGAATGTTATAGCAATAATTATTGTATGTGCTTGTGTTTTGCAAAGGAACAGTCAATTTACTCGAATGTGTGGTTAGATACTTTGTCTTGATAGAGATTTATCAATTTGGTATTTAGTCCTAACAAAGATGGTACTTATTAGTGTTATATTGGTGTTGATGGCATGCAGAATTTATCTTAGTATCTTAACAATTTTCCAGACGTTTAACTTACCATTATTTCTGTAACCTGCATAAATTCCTTGGATAGATTTTCACAACATGTGTGGCCCGGCATGGGTTAGTGTGTTAAGGCGTTCGACTTGTAATTCGAGGGTCGCAGGTTCGAATCCCGGTCGCACCAAACATGCTCGCCCTTTCAGCCGTGGGGGCGTTATAATGGTACGGTCAATCCCACTATTCGTTGGTAAAAGAGTAGCCCAAGAGTCGGCGGTGGATGGTGATGACTAGCTGTCTTCTCTTTAGTCTTACACTGCTAAATTAGGGACGGCTAGCGCAGATAGCTCTCGAGTAGCTTTGCGCTTAATTCAAAAACAAACAAACAAACACAATATGTACTGTGACAGTTTGAAAATATTTTATGATTATAAATCGCCTACTACTCGCCAAACACTTTAAGAAGGGATATACTTCATCCAATCTAACGACATGCTTCCATACGTCAGGCGCCACATATAGCTCGTTCAGTTTTCGACAGTTAGTCTGTTATGTTTCTTGGGAAGAAGTTTCAAAAGTAACTCTTATGTTGGTTTTATAAACCTATATGTATGTGAGTAGTTTTTATTGCAAAAGAGGTTCCTACTCCAGTTTAATTGTACCCATTGTGATTTTCGGTTATTTGTAATGACAATCTGTTCATTACTTCTAGTGCACAACTGTTAGACGGACGTGTTTACATCTTATTGAAATTACGCTCTACCTTGCCTTACCAGTATGGACGAACGCTAGAGGTATCCTTTCATCGAAGCATTTAAAAAATCATACTTTGCTAAATGGAACTTCGTTAAGAAAAGTCGTATTACGCAACTACTCCGAAAGTGAAATAATTTGTTCATGTAAATCGCACCTAAAATTAACTTGTGTGACCTGTGGCTACAAAGGTACGACCAAATACAAAGTTATTAAATATTTACATTGTTGACATAGATGGTGGACAATCCTTTAGGTATATTTACCTTCCCGTGTATCTCTTTAGTATATCGTATATTGTTGTCATTTTTTTCATCTTCCTATTTCCTTAGTCATCAGATTTATCTGTTTTCCTACGCATAATTTAAATGTAACATTATTTTTATTAAACTTCTAGCTGTGTGAGAAGTACAAGCTCGTTGATAAGGGTTCGATTATTCTACAGGTTTTCTTATTTGTTTTCTTTAAATAATCTTATTCTAATTAAAACAGACTGCTTTTAACTAAAATTATTAAACATGATGATAACAGCCTGTTAAAACGAATTGTGTTTTAAATAGCTGCATGTCGATATTTAGTTCATTTTGGTGGTTAATGTCTGTTTTTATTCCATTTGTCATATAAGTTTAGTTTTATGACGAACACATTCCACCCATATCAATGAGGTTTCCTGGATTTTAATTGGCTTAATGTGTCATTGTCCCCTCGGAGTTATCTTTCAACTACACTTTATATTACTGATTGTAATCTGAGCATGGAAGTTATTTAAGACAGTCATATCTTATAACTGGTGGATAATAATGTTTAGGCCCTTCGTTTATCCGTAATAAATATTGTGTAGTTGTTGTTAGAGTAGCATTTTGTCAACTCATTACCATGAAGTAAAAAAAAAATAAAAAATCAAACGTCACTGTCACGTGGTTAGGGCACTCGACTCATAATCTGAGGGTCGCGGGTTCGAATCCCCATAACTCCAAACATGTTCGCCCTTTCAGCCGTGGGAATGCTATAATGTGACGGTCAATCCTACTATTCGTTGGTAAAAGAGTAACCCAAAGATTGGCAGTGGGTGGTGATGACTAGCTACCTTTCCTCTATTCTTACACTGCAAAATTAGGGATGGCTAGTGCAGATGGCCGTTGAGTAGCTTTGCGTTAAATTAAAAAAACAAACAAAATAAAGGTATTTTTTAAAAAATTCAATTTTTTGGTGTAACAATATAACTCCATATAAGACTGTGCCATGTTCTCAACTTATCACTGTTATATAAAAAGAGTATTGAAAAAACCTATGTGTAGTTTATTGACATAAGACAATGGATAATGTTTGACCGGTTTTGACAAATCATGGCGTTCTTTTTTCCTTAAAATTACCATCAAAGATGAATTTGATCTTATCTAAAAAGTAATGTACTGAAAGAAACAAAGTAATCTATGATGTCCAGTATTATTATTAATTATTATTATAAGAAGAATGGAGTTATACCTTTTTTATTTATTTTGTGCAGTACTAAATAATGCTTTTGTTTTCTCTTCTCAGCATTTTGGTTGATAGAAACTTATTTCTAATCCCATCGTGATATTGGATGCTGGCATCTCAGCAAGATGACTTGGTTGGACTCTAAAGTATGTTGGGAAGGAGAGAAAACTGACAACGAATGTATGTAGCTGTGTTAAGGTGAAATACACTAAGCTTTAAATGCTTGTTTATCTGTGATATCGGAGTGCTGTTTCAAAGTTAAGTGAGACTGTTATCGGAACATTACAACAGTAAATGTGCTCTATTTTACCTGAAAGAAAACAGTAAGTCACACATGTCGAAATCAACATCTTCTAGACTTTTAGTAATAATCGTTTCAATGATATAATTCTATTATCTGTTTCAATATTGTCTCCAGAAGATATTATAGTCACGAAACAAGCTCACCTGTAAATATGTGAAACGAGGTTCGAATTACAACCAAAGTTAAAACAAACTTATGGAACAAAGTTCTAAGCAGAGTTCATATTACAATGCAGATGGTGAAAATATGAATCCCACTGATTCGTATGTTAAGAACCGTTCAAAGTGAACATTTCTTGTCTTGTATAACTACAAATCGTCTGAACAATTGGTATTAAAAAAACTAAACAGCGCTTCATAGTTGTTCAGTTCAGTTTCTTAATTTAAAACTTAACAACGGATACAATAAGATCTATTTTGTTCAAAATTTACCTTTGTACCTTTCACTAAGGACAGCTTGAAAAAGAGGCATTCCGAATGTCTTTGGTATTGTTCTAAAAACACAATTGGAATATTAGACTCATTCTAGCATTCAAACATTCGCACGCATGTTTGATATATACTCATACAGAAGTGTCTTAATACAACAACAAGAGTGATCTATTGCAAGTTCTGCTTAGTGCAAAGATAGTTTTTATGTTATAGGTAAACAATGTACATAGGAATAAACCATTAAGAAAAAAATAACACAAGTCTTACAACATATATATGTATATACTTAACAATATGGTTGATTCTGGCAAACCTGTTTTAAATTCTGCTATTCTTGACAGTCCAGACAAAAAACAAACAGCAACAAATAGAAACACTGTTTTGTCGTTGTCGTGAGAGACGAAATTACTTCAGAGACTTTGCATACAAAAACTCAGGCCCCAGGGCAATGACGTAGTTCTATACAGAGTACATTAAATATAATATATCCAGGCATATCTTCACAGTACGAGTAGGCCGTCCATAAAATATAATGCAGTTACCATGGCAATCCGCCAGACACGGTTCCACTACCCAGACAAACTCAGACACAAATGCTCTTTCAGCAAGAAAATGCAATGCCCTCCTTGTCATTCTCTATACCCTCCTTGTTTTAAAATAATGAATAGTTGGAATTATTCCTTCGTGTTCTGTTCCTTTTATCCATTAATATTCATTACCGCTTGTGTTTTTAAACGCATTAATAAGCGATGATTGGTTTGTTAAATGCAGAATTTACAATAACTAGCTGCCTAACTATTCGAATCATGTGTAATTCCTTTGTGAATCTTATGATGTAAAATGAAGCCTCTTTCACGACGAACTAAGGATTTTGTTTGTTTGTGTGATATAACAATATTTTATTTATATTAAAAGGTATGATATTAACCTTAATCAGAAAATAAGACTCATATACTCCCAGATGTTTTTCTAGAAAATCTGAAATGTTTGGGGTAATATCTAGTATTGTTATTGTTATAAAACGGATATTAATATTTAAAAGGAAACCATGTAAACTAGTCCATAAATAGATAGATATATTTTGAGGGCGCATTTGAAAAATGGAAATCACCGACTAGTACATTGTAAATAATAAATATTAGAAAATGTTAATATTTGAAACTTCGTCATATTACAAGTTAACCAGTGGCATAAAGTGACTCAGATATTATACGTTCTTAATACATATTTTAACTAACAGTAATGTGTTTTCATAAAATCAACTTTTGCAGTAGATATATATAAGACCTTCTACTACCATTTCAGTTTTTTATTATTTTAAGGAATTTAACCCTTAGTTAATGAGCTAGTGTTAGCAGTTGTTTAACCTTATAAATACATTGTTTTATAAATTGTACGATCTAATGTAATTGTCTCATTAAAATTGTATGTTAACCGATTTACTCGAGTTATAAAGTTTGCAAATCAAAGGAGTAATTTTAGAGACTGAAATACATACTTCATTTCAATTTCCCGTCTCTCTATAAGTATGTATTTTAACTTAAACGAAGGGAGTCATTAAGAGCTTAAAACAGCCTGCTGCATCGAAAACTAATAATATGGGTGAAAACTGGGTAATGCAGGTAATACCAAACCCATTAATTTTAATAAACAATAATATAAAAGTCGTGTTGTAAAAAGACAAGATAATGATTACATATACTCCACACAATTGTATATATAGAGAAAACGGCATGACATGAAACGTTTTCTGAGTAAAGTAAGGAACTGGTACTTGCAATGAATGTTGCTCACATAAAAGGACTGTCTTTGTAACAAATTTTAACTCCGTCACAATAGTGTGTCATGTTGATAGAAAATAAACAGGTTGTTCTTTGGGAAGTCCGTTCACAAACTGTTTACGTTCTTTTGCATCCCAAACACGACAATAACTTTGTATTCATTCGTAACAAGTATCATCAAATGCCGAATCCATATTGTCGCCCAGCATTTGGCTGGTAGTGCCATGTGTAAGAAGACTGAACTGGTACACTCGTATTGCATCTCCATGGTACTTAGGTCATTACTAAGACATGCATGGATGTAACTCCTACAACTTTAGGCGACCGACGTGTACTTAAATTTGACGGATCGAGAGTAATACACATAGTGGTAATAACTTAAATTCGTTAATGTTCTGAGAAGATTATAGGGTTTGTTTTAAATGGATATCATGTAATGAACAGTGAAAAAACACTTATAATATGTCTGCTCATTCTGTCGTACAAGCTGCCATAATGAAAAATTGGTGAACTAAATACCTCCGTCTATCTCCATGTCATATACACACACATATGTTTATTGGAATTGTGACTAGTAATGATATAATATGTTATTTGATCTATTATATTTATTACTACACGACTTATTTTTAGTCATTCTAACAAAACGTTGAGAATGAAAAATACTATGCAGGATAAAGTTATCGTCAATAATTATTTTATCATGATTAACCAATTTTAACTTCGTTACACTGGATATTTATTTTTAAATTTCTTTACATAAAACATGGCAGCTAAGCTGTTCAACTTTCCAGTGCTTTAAATAACATACATGACCGTCTGGTTTCTTCTACGCATAGAATTGGATTGTTTGCAGGATTAAAAATTAAATATATCTTTCATATATACATAAATCATTTTACAATTTTATTTCGAAGAATACTCTCAGGCTATTTAGATGTCCAATAAATTAATCTCTAATATTTTAGTATACTTCTGTCTGTGGAATAAATGGTAATACGAACATATTGTAGTTCGTTTTATTTGCTAATGTTCATGCGCTTCAGTTCCAATTGAGAATCACAGTATTCGCCTCATCATGACACAGGTTCTGGAGCTCGAGTGAATTTAACTATTTTCCTCTCCCGTAAACACAAGTTTATATGAAGGCTTCAAGAAAATACACATCGCATTATTCGGCTTAATGTAATCAATACTAACTATACTTAATGTTACTACGCGTTTTACCTCAATAAATACCAGCTGAGAATTTCAATCTTATCTCGTTTCTCTTTAGGTAACTAGTGGGTACTATAGTGAAGTTTAGCACTACTGCTTAATAATTGTTTCGCCTCACTGGCACTGCTTTAGAAACCTGAAAGTGTGGAATTAACCATATTAGAACACCATTTTAACCTTAAGTTTGAATGCATCTCTTCTCCACGTAGTATATGTATATATTTATATGACACTAAAGAACATAATTTAAGTAAATGTCAAAAAGAAAGATTTCACCAGTTATTTATCTCGCTGTCTAAGATACTGAACATATTTCTCTAAAGTCATGTTCTATGCAAGAGTGGGACGAAATCAGTTTATTTCAACATCAGGTGATGTTTCTCAATCTGTTTTGGAAGCAATGACAAAGCAATGTTTAAATCAAACCCAGTTTTCTAACGAGCAACCTTTCAATTAGTATCTCGTCTTTTTTCCCTTCTTCAAGTAATTTTAACCGTCCTTGAGGTTTTTGATTATTGATAGAAGTTCAAATAATTTTTTCATAAAAATCAGTAGAAATTCATGTACTATACTTGGGGATCCCAGTGGCTCAGCAAAATGTCTCCGGAATCACACTCCTAAAATCCGGGTTTCAATACCCGTGGTGAGCAGAGCACAGATAGCCCATTGTGTAGCTTTGCGCTTAATTCAAAAACAAAAAACAAACAAGGGTTAGCTTGATTGCCTGCAGCAAGAAATCAGGTTTAAAAATCAGAGTAGAATATTGATTAATTATTTGTAAGTAACCATAAAGCTACACAATTGGCTATCCGTGCTCTGCCCACAACAGGTATCGAAACCCGGATTTTAGCGTTGTAGGTACGCAGACATACCGCTGAGCCAGTGGGGGGCAAAAGCTAACCCTTACAAAGCAGAAAAACAAAATAAAAACTATTTATTTTCAATATCACTTATCATATTGAGATAATTTAATATAAACATAAAGCTAACTTAACCATTTAAACATAACAAGCATGCCTAATCATTTAAAAGCTTAAAATTTAATGTTCTTAATTAATCACAAGGAACTTAAACTGTTCTCTGTCCAAGTATTTACAGAAAGAAGAGCTGTTTACTATTCTGATGGCCCGGCATGGCCAAGCGTGTTAAGGCGTGCGATTCGTAATCTGAGGGCCGCGGGTTCGCATTCTCGTCGCGCCAAACATGCTCGTTCTTTCAGCCGTGGGGGCATTATAATGTGACGGTCAATCCACTATTCGTTGATAAAAGAGTAGCCCAAGAGTTGGCGGTGGGTGATGATGACTAGCTGCCTTCCCTCTAGTCTTACACTACTAAATTAGGGACGGCTAGCACAGATAGCCCTAGAGTAGCTTTGTGCGAAATTAAAACAAACAAACAAACAAACAAACTAGTATTCTAATTTAATTCAACCTATGAACTATAACATTACAGTACGTCCAAAACATTAAAGGGACAAATAGTAACTGCATATTGCATCAGGGTAAAAAGTTTATAAATTCGTTGTCATCAGTTATATGCGCGTTTCACATGTCTTTTTGTTGAAGATACTTCTACTTCGTCATAAGTTGCATATTATGCCTATCCTGAAGTTACATATCATGCTTATCCTAAAAGGACAATATCTCTTCTTCTAATGACATTCGATCATTGTTTATGTGCTGTTTTGATTATCTGTATAATAGCATGGAATTATAACCTGTGGATAGAGGGCCCAGAAAATTCAGACTGTCCACTCTGTTGAAGTGTGGGAGACCGGATAAACAGAAACAAGCGAGTGACAACCATTTTTTCTACATTAAATCCTATAATCTGAATGCTTTAAACACGCTACCAGACACCTGGTTTGTACAAAGGCAGCCTAGACAATATTGTATTTCGCGAGAGAGCAATTACGCTATACACAGTGGCTGCTCCTGTAGAACACGGACTTTAGGAATAGCAAGTGCTCAACCAGAGACTCCTTGCATGTTGATGAAATAATTCTTAGTGACTTGATGATAAGAAATAAAGTTTATGAAAAAAATCTGCTTCATCCGTACAATTTACAACACAGCAGTCCATAACTCGTTTGAACTTTTGTCATGACCAATTAACAGCAAAGCCACTACACGTTTCTATTCGTTGCAGACGAGTCAAGGTTTCATATCTTTACCAATGTTCAACGGATATGTCTCTGTGGAGTAGCAGGTCAAGGACATACTCAGCTCGATGTCGCCGTGATGTTATGGGTAGCGTTGTAAAAAGACTTATACATCGATAGACATATGGCTGTTATTGTTCTAAAGAGGAATAGCTTAATTTTCGACAAGATATTGACGAAGTATTGGATCTACTTGCATGACCTTTTCAGACACAGTCAAAAGCAAAATCATTCATAATATCATATAATCATCATTATGATGAAATAAGTGGAACAAGAAACGATGGAAATGATGGGTTGTCAGAAAATAGGGCCAGCCTAAATGTCTTTGTGAACGCTGAAGTGATAGCGTTAACCTATCTTCCACTATCAGAAAGCTTGGCTAACTTATGTCTAATAATGGCTTTGAAGAGCTTGTGTTGGTATTAAAGAAGAACTTAGAAAATATTAAAAAGTGTGTGTTTCGAAATTCAAAAATCAGTTTTAAAATAGCCTTACAACCATCGCAGAAGTTTGTTTAGTAGTTGTGCATAGATTTTGGAGCAGTATACCTAGCCGTTTTTGCTGTAGTATTTGATCCTTGGATGGCTTCAAAAAGAAACTAGGCCAGTAGCGATAAAAAAAACTGATAAACTTTCTTCTTCTCGTTCAATAATTAACATAAAAATAGTCCTATGATTTGCACAGGAGTTTTTTTCAGTAGGTTTGCTAGTGTTTGGATAAAGTATTGATAGCCGTTTCTTCTGCAAACTTGTGAAACAATAATAAGGATAACGCGAGGAACAAATGAATGAATTTTATATTTTATTTAACAGCCAGAAAATAAACGTTTTTTCTATTATCAATATTTTAGCAGCCTTAGCCATTGAGATAGAAAGTTTTGAGTGTTGTTTCGAGAAAATAAATCTACTTTTAAAGATGTTTTTTTGCCAGCATGTTCTATTAGAAATTTTGTGAAATTTCTACGCGAATCGTATTTTGAACCACAATAGTGGTTCATGACAAAACAACAACAAAAAACTCTAAAAGGATGAAACTATAAAGTTTTATATTAAAGAAGTGAAACAGTCATAGAATACAATGTTCATATAACGTTTTCAGTTCCAACAATAGATAAAAAGACAGAAAATACATATATAGATCTCGTAATCGGTGTAACATAAAAGCTTTAATTTATGTATGAGTAACAATTTCTACTTACATAGAGTGTTCTATAATAATACAAGATATTACCTCTAAGCATATTTTCCTAACTTGATTCACTTGACACATATGATTTATCTTTGATATGTTTGCTTACCGTTTTTTTTCCATCAATGCAATTGTAGTTCAGTTTAAATACAGAAGATGAGAGTTTATTCCTTTTATTAAAGGTAGATCTTAAGAGTAAATGGGATTTTTTTGTAGATAAAAATACTCGATATTTCTAATATTTATAAGGGGCTGAATATTTATAAAATGTGCTTATAAAATTGTAGTATGAAAAGCAATTATGTGTAATGTTTTCCTTTATCGTTTTTCTCTTGTTTTGTCAACGATATTAGAAAAATGATTTTTTGTTTCATAATAGGTAAATTATATGACTTAAACTTCTTTTTGACGAAGATCTAAAATCAATTATGGACGTTACTATTATTTCATGAAATAAACTGTTGTGCATTTATGAAGGTTCCAGTAGAGTGCTTAAGCCTTTAGTAAATTAAGCAGCAATTTTTCTAATTTTTGAATATGTAATAAGTTTTATGGACAATTGATTTTCTATATTTTCTTGTAGTTTTCTTTAGAATAGATAAATCATTTTTTTTTCTGTAAAACGTCACAAAATGGAGCATCGATTGTTATTTTTAGTTATCTAATTGATTTTAAGAAATGACGTTAGGATATACCACTAAACACGAGACTTATAAACTAAGTGGTGATAACAATTAGGAAGGAAAATTTGTACAGTAAAATCAAATATACACATTTTGATAACGAACAGATAGCCTGTCTGAAAAGGAAAAAGACACTCTTTCCTAAAAAACATCAAGGATGCACTATTTAATAAAAAAGAAATACATTTTCTTATAAAGCAAGGGCGCACTATATTGTAGAGAAAATACTCACTTTTTTATAAAACAAAGATGCACTATTTTATACAGAAAATGTACACTTTCTTATGAAGAAAAGATGCATTATCTTATAGAGTAAAATACTCTGTTATAATAGAAGTGACATAAATTATTCTTTGTGATTTTCAAAAAAAAAATTATAATGACGACCATTTGATGTTTTTTTTTTTTTACCTAGTAAAATATAACATGCAATTTTTTGTTTTGTTTTTTGTAGTTTGAGAATAAAGCTACACAATGGGCTATTTTCCACCATGGGTATAACAACTCGTTTTCTAATGTAAGTTCAAAAACATTCCACCGTGGTACTTTGGAGGGAGTCAATCAGTTCTACGAAATTGTGTGATCTATGTATTGTGACATAACTCAACTGTTCGGGATAATGTGATTGATGTATAATGACATCAATCAACTGTTCAGGATAGTCTGATTGATGTATAGTGACATCAGTTAACTGTTCAAGATAGTCTGATCGATGTATAGTGACATCAATCAACTGTTCGGAATAATCTGATCGATATATATAGTGACATCACTCAACTGTTCAGGATAGTCTAATCAATGTATAGTGACATCAATCAACTGTTCGGAATAATCTGATCGATATATATAGTGACATCACTCAACTGTTTAGGATAGTCTGATCGATGTATAGTGACATCAATCAACTGTTCGGAATAATCTGATCGATATATATAGTGACATCACTCAACTGTTCGGAATAATGTGATCGGTATATACAGTGACATCACTCAACTGTTTAGGATAGTCTGATCAATGTATAGTGACATCAATCAACTGTTCGGAATAATCTGATCGATATATATAGTGACATCACTCAACTGTTCAGGATAGTCTGATCAATGTATAGTGACATCACTCAACTGTTCAGGATAGTCTGATCAATGTATAGTGACATCAATCAACTGTTCGGAATAATCTGATCGATATATATAGTGACATCACTCAACTGTTTAGGATAGTCTGATCGATGTATAGTGACATCAATCAACTGTTCGGAATAATCTGATCGATATATATAGTGACATCACTCAACTGTTCAGGATAGTCTGATCAATGTATAGTGACATCAATCAACTGTTCGGAATAATGTGATCGGTATGTACAGTGACATCACTCAACTGTTTAGGATAGTCTGATCAATGTATAGTGACATCAATCAACTGTTCGGAATAATCTGATCGATATATATAGTGACATCACTCAACTGTTCAGGATAGTCTGATCAATGTATAGTGACATCACTCAACTGTTCAGGATAGTCTGATCAATGTATAGTGACATCAATCAACTGTTCGGAATAATCTGATCGATATATATAGTAACATCACTCAACTGTTCAGGATAGTCTGATCAATGTATAGTGACATCAATCAACTGTTCGGAATAATCTGATCGGTATATACAGTGACATCCCTCAACTGTTCAGGATAGTCTGATCGATGTATAGTGACATCTATCAAATGTTCAAGATATTCATGTTCAGATAGAGAATCAAGTGTGTTTTTATAATTTGTAGTTGTTGCTCTTTATATTCTAAACATTTTTTCTTACTCTAATTATTAATCTTAATCTAGAACACACCCATTAATAAATGGTGATAACGTTGTTATTTTAGTGGAAAACTATACAGTAATAGCATGTTTCCGTTCAGTCCAACTTGAAGAATCGAAACTCGAACTTTATTACTGTAAGTCGTAAACTTACCAAGTGGGATGGGGACTAATAATGACGAAACCAAGTCTTTATCTTATAAACTGCAACTAAAGAGTATACATGAAAATTCGCTTGGCTTGCCAAAAATGATAAACAAACTGAAGTTGTTACATAAAAAGGAAAAGAATTATGATACGTGATTCAGCTCCTGTTATCTTCCATTAACGAAAATGATAAGTTAATTAACTTTTCCCCTATATTTTTCTAAAGTTCTAATTTCATAAGAAAAACTGCAGTGCAGATATTTCTTTGCATAACTGGTTCCTTACTTCCTTATGATTACGAAGCTTATAACGTCTGAATACCAGACCAAGATAGATAATTATTAGTTGTCTATTTCTGGAGAGAACGTGAAATTGACAACACGTATCGAATGCAGGAAGAATTCAAATTAAGTTTTCCAGGTTTTATTCCTCTTCGTTCGGTTGTCAGTTATTTTACATTAGATGAAAAATATATTCGTCGAATGTCACTGCATTTCTTTCCCAACAATTAAAACTGAATTTGGTTGTTTATATAAAAAAGAGAAATAATACATTTTTTGACCCTATGACTCTATGTTTTCAAACAGAATAATAAACTTATTCAACGCTTATATAAAGCATTTCAGTTTAAGAACAAATAAAGATCTGATTTCCGAGTTAGCCGAGAAATGTGATAGCCCCGATGGTACACACTGCGTTCTACGTATTATGAAGTTTTATTTCATGTCATTGCGTGTACCACTAAATAGTCCAGACACATTAGCCTAGGTTACATTTTGATACTAATCAATGTAACTTGTTTCTCTCACGTTTGTTCATAGAAAATCTATGTCAAAGGATATTATTATCAACGTACTTATATTTCATTTTCACATGCATGTTAATGACAGAAAATACTGGACAGAATGTTATATTGTAACTTTTGCTTTTGCAAGTTTCAATGATTCACAACTAAATTTATTTTGATTTAAATCTGAGAAGAGTGTAAAAATCATTGTTTATTACAGAACATTCTAACGTGATGAAAGTTATGTTGTTTATTACAGAACATTCTAACGTGATGAAAGTTATGTTGTTTATTACAGGACATTCTAACGTGATAAAAGTTATGTTGTTTATTACAGAACATTCTAACGTGATGAAAGTTATGTTGTTTATTACAGAACATTCTAACGTGATGAAAGTTATGTTGTTTATTACAGAACATTCTAACGTGATGAAAGTTATGTTGTTTATTACAGAACATTCTAACGTGATGAAAGTTATGTTGTTTATTACAGGACATTCTAACGTGATGAAAATTATGTTGTTTATTACAGAACATTCTAACGTGATGAAAGTTATGTTGTTTATTACAGAACATTCTAACGTGATGAAAGTTATGTTGTTTATTACAGAACATTCTAACGTGATGAAAGTTATGTTGTTTATTACAGAACATTCTAACGTGATGAAAATTATGTTGTTTATTACAGGACATTCTAACGTGATGAAAGTTATGTTGTTTATTACAGAACATTCTAACGTGATGAAAGTTATGTTGTTTATTACAGAACATTCTAACGTGATGAAAGTTATGTTGTTTATTACAGGATATTCTAACGTGATGAAAATTATGTTGTTTATTACAGAACATTCTAACGTGATGAAAGTTATGTTGTTTATTACAGGACATTCTAACGTGATGAAAGTTATGTTGTTTATTACAGAACATTCTAACGTGATGAAAGTTATGTTGTTTATTACAGAACATTCTAACGTGATGAAAGTTATGTTGTTTATTACAGAACATTCTAACGTGATGAAAGTTATGTTGTTTATTACAGAACATTCTAACGTGATGAAAGTTATGTTGTTTATTACAGGACATTCTAACGTGATGAAAATTATGTTGTTTATTACAGAACATTCTAACGTGATGAAAGTTATGTTGTTTATTACAGGACATTCTAACGTGATGAAAGTTATGTTGTTTATTGCAGAACATTCTAACGTGATGAAAGTTATGTTGTTTATTACAGGACATTCTAACGTGATGAAAGTTATGTTGTTTATTACAGAACATTCTAACGTGATAAAAGTTATGTTGTTTATTACAGAACATTCTAACGTGATGAAAGTTATGTTGCTTATTACAGAACATTCTAACGTGATGAAAGTTATGTTGTTTATTACAGGACATTCTAACGTGATGAAAATTATGTTGTTTATTACAGGACATTCTAACGTGATGAAAGTTATGTTGTTTATTACAGAACATTCTAACGTGATGAACGTTATGTTGTTTATTACAGAACATTCTAACGTGATGAAAGTTATGTTGTTTATTACAGAACATTCTAACGTGATGAAAGTTATGTTGTTTATTACAGAACATTCTAACGTGATGAAAGTTATGTTGTTTATTACAGGATATTCTAACGTGATGAAAATTATGTTGTTTATTACAGAACATTCTAACGTGATGAAAGTTATGTTGTTTATTACAGGACATTCTAACGTGATGAACGTTATGTTGTTTATTACAGAACATTCTAACGTGATGAAAGTTATGTTGTTTATTACAGAACATTCTAACGTGATGAAAATTATGTTGTTTATTACAGAACATTTTAACGTGATGAAAGTTATGTTGTTTATTACAGAACATTCTGATGTGATGAAAGCTATGTTGTTCATCATAATTTTGCTTATCTTGAACACTTTACGAAAACTCTTTGATGGTCGCCGGGCGCTAGTACAGCGGTAAGTCTATGGATTTACAATGCTAAAATCAGTGGTTAGATTCCCTTTGGTGGGCTCAGCAGATAGCTCGATGTAACTTTGCTAAAAGAACACACACACACTTTGATGTTCGTGAAAAATGTTGGTGTTTTAATTCTATGAATTTGGCTTGATCTGAAACTTCATTTTTAGTTTTTATATTTTCATATTCACCAGAGAAGATCTTAGTGAAATTATGGGGAAACAAATAATCGATCAGGTAGCCAAGTGAAAGAGTTAACACAATGAATGTCTCAAAAAAGAATAAAGCGATCGCAGGGAAATACGAGTGTTCATCTAAATAAACTTAAATGGCACAGCTGCTTGACAAAAGTTAAGAAAAATATTACGCTATTTTTTGGAAACACGGTACTTATATTCAAATATTACATACCATTCGCAAAGTTTTTAGCCCTATTTCTAACACTACGGCCTGCTAATTGCTTCACTGTAAAAAGTTGAGTTGCAAGCGACGAACAATGGGTGTAGCTTATATTGAGTTTAGGTTCTAGTGCCCATCTTGGGGTGTCTCTGAATAAAAACACAAAATTCTGTGTTTTAGCTTATAAAAAATATTTGTAATGCGTCATATTTTATATTGAATAGAAACATTGGACCGAATGCAGTATAATAAATAGCTAAGTCTTAGGCCTATTAGGATTTAGAAAGAGTCGTTCCTAGTTATGAACTACCAAAACGAAGGAAAGCAGATATCCAGTGACACCCACCACCAAAAGGGCTTTTATTGGTCTTTGAACCTAATAACGGGATAGCCTGTCACATTTATAACATACCCATAGCTGAAAATATAGAATGTTATAAGGGAAACTAACTAAAGCACGTAGACTCTTCCACTTGTATTCCGAAACGTTAACCATGCTAAGAAACAGGTCTAAGTAAGGAATGTCTATGTTTGAAACTTAAGTGTCTCTGACTTAGCCAGGTAATCAGTGTCTGGCATAAAAATATACCAAAGTAAACCCTAGTTTTTATTCAATATTTTATTTAATACTCATGATTTATAGTTGATCCGTTTGTCAAAATTACTCACCCTATCAAAAATCAGAAAGATATGACACGTAAGGACTTAGCGAGCACATTTTGTTTTAAATATATTAATAAAAATAATCGAAAATGTTTTTTTTTTATATATAACATCAAATAAAGCCCTTTCACAGGGTATTCGCAAAGATGACTAAGGAAAATATTCTATGTAACTCGAAGTTGTTATGATGAAAGTAGTTATGAAATTCATAAAGTTATAATTATTTACTTTAAAATGCATAATCCAGTATAAAACGTCCGAGTATTTAATGGCGGTTCTGTGTGATATTTGATAATTATTACATACAACCGCATCAAATATTTATTTATTTATTAATTATGATATCCAACGTAGAAATTTAGGATTATTGTTATTAACTTCTAAACGTGTGTTCCTTTATTCTACTACATATAAAGAAATGTGTGCAGAAAGTAGTATTACACTAAATAATAACTTACTATGTAACAGTATTCCAGAAACTTAAAGTATTACTTCTAAATTGCAGGTTTGGTTATTTTGGACATAAGTTACACAATGGGCTATCTGTACTCTACCCATCACTGCTAACAAAACCCGGTTTTTAGCGTTGTAAGTCCATAGAAATACCACTGTGGAGTTTAAATTAGGGATAAGTAATTGTTAGGATAAAAGACCAATATCTTTGAGTATCATCACTTAAAAAGACTAATGCTTCATTATACTACATTAATTCCATTATGTGATGGTAAAATCTATGTTGAAGTTAGTTCACATAAAGGCGAATAAAACTTCTTAAACCACAAGACGGCTAGCACAAATAGCCCTCGTTTGGGCTTGCACGAAATTCAAAAAAAAATTCAGTATTGGAAAATATTTTATATTCTAAACATTTTTCACACTCTAATGATTAATCCTAATCTAAAAAAAAAACAGCTGAAACTTTAATAATGATAACTACGTTGTTGTTTCAGAGCAAAACTATTCAGTAATAGCATGCTTCCGTTCTGTCCATCTTGAACAATCGAAACCCTAACTTTATCGTTGTAAGTTCTTAACTTACTGCTGACCGCACAGGGAGACTAGTGATTGTGAAACCAAGTCTGTATCGTATAAATTGCAGCTAAAGACTACATATGACTGTTCGCTTGGCTTTCCAGAAATGATCAACTAACTTACGTCGTGACAAAAGTATCAGTCTTCTTTGGACACAGTACGTGGAGTGAAATATTACCTAATGTTCACGTAATTTTTGGCAATTTGCTAACAATACGGCCTATGACTTGCTTCACTGTAATAACTTTCTCTAGTTTATTGTGATCTTAACAAGAACCTGCTACAGTAAAGAGTCTATAATTCTGAGATGTTAAACAAAGTTAACAAGTTTGGAGAGATACACGATTTTCTCTTATTACATATAAACTTGAGAATATTTAAATAGATTAAGCTACTGAATATTCTTAAAGAGGCTTACATAACTTATAAGTTGATTGTCATTAACAACTTATGTTTAATTTTTTTATACTTTTGTCTGCGTTCTCTCACAAGCGTTTTGAAACTCAATAATTTTAGTATGAAAAATTATTGACTCGAGTGAAATCCAGTAGAGGGCAAACTTCCACAATGCAGCGTTAATTATATTCGGCTCACAAATAAAAAAAAATATATCCGTCGTTGTCAATGGACCCGGGCTAATTTCGGTAAAATAATTTTGGAATAATATTATACATATTTCCATCAAGTTTCATCAACATTTGATCATTTATGACTGAGCTTAGAGCAAAAACAGTGTGAAGAATTGGACCCCATGTTAACAGACAATTTTTTTTTTTATTTCCTTAATCTTGCTTTATCTTGACCTCGAAAAACTAACTACTTCTACGATAGGTCACACTCCAAATGTATACCAACTTTTGTCTATATCCATTTAGTCGCTCTCGAGAAACCTTATTAACTAAGAATGAAGGCCTGGTGATTAGAAATTTTCAACTTGTATTTGAAAGAGGCTGCTGCTTCGAATGTCACCTATAGTTCATCGTTATGTCCTTGAGCAAGACAATTTATCCAAAAATTGTTTCAGTCTACCCTGCTATAAAATGAATACCAACTAATATCTCATCCTCTTTTGCAATAGGAAACCAAAGTTAAACACTGGCGTTATTGTTTTTAAGCCGCAGGGAAGTTTTATTTTTGAAGTATAACAGTAGTAGCGCTATGGTTACAATATCGTATGATAAAAATCTATGTTGAAGCTAATTTACATGAAGGCGAATAAAACTTCTTCAACCACAAATTAACTGTCTTTTGTTCATGTTACGAAACCACAAAGAATATTTTTGACAGTGTAGTAGCCTAGTTATTAACTTTCAATGTATAAATGCATGCTAGATGGAAATCACTAAATATAAATTGTATCTACTACCAAGCAGGGAAAACTACTTAGATCTTTTACATAGAATTAAAGCAAGTTAAACTAACTATTAATTACAGTATTTAATGAAATGTATTTAACATTTATACAGGTACACCAAATAATAAGTTACTTAATGAAAAGCCCCCCAGTGGCATAGCGGTATATCTGCAGACTCACATCATTACAAACCAGGCGAATACTCGTGATGGACAGAGCTCAGATAGCACATTTTATATACTTGTGCTTAATTCTAAACAAACAAACTTATTGAGAAACCTTAAAAAAAACTTACCACTTGTAACTAAGAGGTTTACGTTAGAAATAAAATGAAACTCAAAGGTTATATATATATATATATTTTCTGTGAGAAGTGTGAACATATATATGTAAATCATTAACTTTTTTCCCACCTGACTAACTGATCCAGGTTTTTAAAAATATTTTCTTCACATAGCTGTGATATTTAATCATACTTCGTACCTAGGAAGTAATTATCCACAAGCACTTGTACACAGTAAAACTAAACATCTCTCAGCTTACTGATATCTCACCAATATGAAAAGTGTTTGAACTAGACTTGGTGGGCCGTAGTAATTCTAAAACTTTTAAAAGGTGCCCTTTCAGTAGAAAGTTTCTCTAGTTTATGTTAATGTTAATGGAATGTTGTTGTAATAAAATGTTTACTATGCTAAAAACCTCTTTGTAGTTGGAATGTAAAACAGGGTTAACAAGTTTGGAGAGATACATGAATTTCTTTTATCACACATAACTTAAAAAATCGTCGTCGTATTCAAATATTTACTAGAATTATTTTGAGAATATTTAAATCTCTTCCACTTAGGCGAAGTTGTGTTCAATGTAAAACTTCTTTTAAATGATAAATTATTTACATCTTAAGTACCTAATAACACCTGAGATATTTTTAATCTATGTATAAATCATAAATCGCTTGAAAACTTTAGTCATCTTGGGAAAATGCAACGAAAAGCAGGTTTATATGGCGCTATCAAAACGTTTCACAGATTGTAGAAACATATATTACAAGAAAACTAACTATCTACTCGATTTTTCCTTCCTTTTTTTTACCCTAATCTAAGTAAAAAGTTCATGTTTCCACCATCTAATTATTACGATTAGTTGCAGTTTTGGAAGTATTCTTGATTAATGGGATCACTGTTTTGATACCTAAGTAGCACTGATCTTTTGGGTTTTAGTGTCGTATTTTTATAATAATGACAATTTTTGATATATCTCTTTATCTCTAGTACATATAGCTGAGAAAACATGATAAAAATTATCTAAATTCCTCATTTGACACAAGTAAATATAAAACTTCATCTCGGTTCCATTATAAGCATTTTCTAGAACTTATGTATTAATACGTAAAGTAAAGGCAGCGACATCTACTTAATAAATTCTGCTTCATAAAATAAACCTTATTTTTTGCACTAATTCACGACTAGACGCCACTGGATTTGCAACAGCGACGGTATAAGAATATTTCAGTGGTTTATCCAGCTGTTGCTCAAATTAATATCTCTAGTTTCCAAGTAAAATATTGTAAAATAAAAATATTATGCCTAATAACAAAAAAAATCACTGTTTGATTATTCAATGAAAGTTTAGATGTGCTTTCTTCACCGAAGCACATCAGTAGCGATATGACGTTATTATTTCGTAAACATATCTTTCACTTCAAGTTTCACTTATGCGGTTTTTAACACTAATACAGAGCACATCGAAATATAGTCAAGTGTATTAAAAACACTCAATAAACATAAAGTACATTTATTCGAAAAAATGTACTTCTGAATTTAATTATTTGAATTAAATGGTAATTTTATTATAGCTGATAGAAATTGATAGCATCGCACTTTATCACAATAAAAAATGTGTTTTTATTATAAATCAAGCAACAAAAACAACAGAAGCCGACGCCCGTTTCGAGATAAGCTCTTTAATGTTAATGATTTTGTTTCTTTTTGCCCCACTTGGGAGATTGAGCCCCAAATTTTATCTTTATGAATCCACAAGCTTAGCTGAGCCGCAAGGTCACCAACTAGGACAAGGAACTGTGTTAAAATATCACATTCATTTAATCAAGTACGAATAAATAAAAATGAAATCGTTCAGGGAAGTGCAAGGCATTGTCTTATATAAAAGCCCTTTCCATTGTAATAACGGCATCAGACTTACAACGCTAGAAACTGGGTTTCGATATCCATGATGGGCAGAGCACATAAAGCCTATTGTGTGGCTTTTTGCTTAAGTACAAACAAACAAATCTTACACACATAAAGCCATTATAATGAAAAATTATTATATTCAGTAAAGGCTTAGATAATATGCAGTCTATGGTAATTATTGTGGCAAACTCAACTAAACAGAAAACTATTTACGGATTCCGCATGACAATACGATTGGTACAGTAAATAGAGCTATGAGTTTAAAAACATACACAAAAAGAAACAAACAAAACATCTAAATTAAAATATTAATTCAACAATAATATATTCCTACACTCTAGATACCTTGACAGTAATTACAACCTTCATATCTGAATAATTCTAAAAGTTTGATTTTTGTTATACATCAAAACTCTTTTACTCTCCTTGTATAATTTTTAATGAACATTAACGTTACCAATAGTGCATATTAAGCTATCAAGTATCAACCTTAATAAACAAACGGGTTTGAAAAATGAAAGTTTAGAGAAATTTGTATGTTACATTTGAAAAACATTAAGGTAAAGAAAAATAATGTAACATTTAATTAACTGAGAAAAAAAAAAAGGTACATAAACTGGCTGTCTTTTAAAATAACTAACGGCATCAGAGTTCAATATAATGAAGTAGACATATCAAATGTACTAGGCTCGTTGGAAGCCAATAATTCTATTTAATTTGATAATTAATTAGATGTAATTACTTTTCATATTCTAAATGTATATTTAATGATGTTGTAGTTTTTTTTAAATAAATTGTAGCTATATCTAAACATGGAATTTATTAATCTTAACTGCAACACTATGAGCACTGACAGAATCTGACGTTTTCTAGTAGGAGTGACATAGAAACAAAGCGTCATATTTATTGTTGACCGTATTTGGCGTTCTGTTGCATGAGTGACATGAGAACAAAGTACAGCTGTTGTTTACAAGTATGACGCTGTAACAAGGTACAAATCTGGTGTTTTTTGTGTCGTGTTTTTAAAAGAGTGACGGTGATGTAGTGGGTGTAGCATAGGAACAAATATTTTGACCTACAATGTTTTATCTCTTTCTAAAATTTGGGTAAAGCTACACAGAAGTTATTTGCTCTAGCCTTTCCAGCTTTAAAGTAATGTTTGAAAGTCCTAGGCAGTGATTGGTTAGCTGTTGCTATACAATGATATCTGCGCTCTGTCCACCACCGGTATCAAAATCCACTTTCTAGTATTGTAAGCCTGCTGACTTACCACTTAGTCCCTTGGAAAGGGAGGTATTTGGGCAGTGAACTAAAACATTAATGCAATTTATTTTTTTTTACATTTTAAAAGAAACGTTACACTTTGCAAACTTTACTGTCAGTTAAATAAACACAGGAGATTTGGGAATATTGTTGTACTGATTCAAACACCCCTCTCTATAATAATGGTAACAAGTGGAAAGTTTCAAATTTTTCTTCTTTTTTTTTTACATCGCGCATTTTAAAACCCATTTGGAATTTTCTGAACAAATGTTTAGTTTGCTATAAAAATAATTTTCCGGATTCTATAAGATATATTTTAGATGTTTTTTTAAAGCACAATTAAAATTTACATTATTGAGAATACAATTAACGATCTTTAAGTAAATTCCAGTTAGTTTTGTTTTTCAGTAGAAAGCAGAAAAAGTTAGTAAAACATAAACATTTTCGAAATGAATTTATATCTGCTCTAGCCGTCTCTAAATTAACAGTGTAATACTAGAGGAAAGCAGCTAGTCATCACCACCCACCGCTAACTCTTGGGCTACTCTTTTATCAACGAATAGTGGGATTGACCGTAAAATTACAACGCCCCCACGGCTGAAAGGGAAAGCATGTTTGGTGTGACGGGGATTCGAACCAGCGATCCTTGGATTACGAGTCGAATGACTTAAACACCTGGCCATGCCGGGCCTTGTGTAGGTTTATTACCATAATTCTATCAGTGGACATATTAACTTGAAAATAACTAAATTTCAAACTAGATCAGTACCTGTAACGAATCTTCTGTGTCACAAAAATTAAAGCAATAGCAATTTCTTTAGTGAGGAATATTGGCCTTTTATATTAATTTAATAATCAAATAGATACATTGTTATACTAAGCATGAAAACTTAATCAAACACAACCATTTACTAAATAAATTATAAACTAAGCTATATATGTGAAAACAAAAAGGCTGAAGATAAACACTTGATTTTAGAGCATTTACTAATATTAAAGTTTAACTATAATACATGCTTTAAAGTTCTTTTTTACCTACACCCTAGCTTGAATTAACGTTACGTGATGGAATTTATTGTCTTAGAGTTGGTTTTTACAACATTTAAGTCGTAAAGTTAAACCACGACACAATTAACCTAGTCAATGTAATATATTAACCTACAAAACAGCACGAGACAGATTTTGAACAATTTTCCATGTAAAATGTTAAATCATAACAAAATTATCTGGTCAACGTAATATATAATGCTTCAAAATATTAAGCAACACTAAATAGTTTTTGAACGATTTCCCATCTAAAATATTAAACCATAACACAATTATCTAGTCAACGTAATATATAAAGCTTCAAAATATTAAACAGCACGAAACAGTTTTAAACAGTTTTCCATGTAACATATGACTTATATATAGCATTTTACTGAAGTTTGCTCGCATTAGAAACGCTATACAGCTGGATAGAGAAATAATAGTGTACACTCTACATTATTCATAATATAGGACCAATGTTTACTATTGTTTTAACTGATGGTACAACACGTCCCTTAATATACTGTAAGATATTTTATGTTTTCGTGGAAAAAAAGAAGAAAATTATTATATATATATTTTCGGTTCATTTCTTATGTGTATGTATAATCGGGTTGTGTTTGCAGAGTTGTTTGTACAGATTAATCGAGATTTACCTAATATAATCTGTTAAATTATACTATTCTTTTTTTTGTACTTTTCTAGAATAAAATTTTTGCTACCATTATACAAATGTTCCTTGTCAAACTTTTAATCTGTGTTTAAAATTGTTGCTTGAATAAATATTATTTTGTATTAAATTGATTGCTTTGATGTCTCATAACTTTTGTTAAATAAAGCTAGTAGGGTGTTTGTTGTTCGGTGTTAAAACCCGATACTGCTATTGTTGTTCATCGCTACGTGTTTGGTATCGATATATGGTGTAGAATTCATCACTCTGATTTTCTAAAAAATGGAATACACTGAAGACCGAAGACAAGGTTGTAGCAGCTGGTATAAAAAAAGCTATTATGTACACCCGTACCTTTTTTGACACATGTTGAAAAAAGCGAACTATTAAAAGAACAATTGCTTTTGGTAAGCATAAGACATGAAAAACCGAAATTCAAGTGATTATTAGTCCAGCAGCCAGTGTGATAAAGAACTATATTGAATGAGGATGCACAACCACGAGTAACCTGCAAAAAAATTGAATTTATATCATATTTTAGAACTATATTGAATGAGGATGTACAACCACAAGTTACCTGGAGAAAAAATTGAATTTATATCATATTTTACAGACACCTTTCAGAATGGACATGCATATTTTAAAACTAGACGTATGTTTTATAAATATATATATAAGTGTGTGTGTGTAGCGAATTTTGCACTTATTGAATGAAGGTTATAGGCTTAAGACTCTTCAATACTCACTTATAACAGCAACAAAAACTTTATAAAGCACCTTCAGAATTTTAAAAGTCTGAATGTGTAACATAACAGCATTTTAGACCAGTTTGTTTAGTATCATATAGAACTACCATTGGAACTCTAAATAACTGCAGGTGTCGTTTTTATTGTGGTGGTGATTTTATGTTGCAAAATAAGGAATTTACGAACTAATGTTAAACACCAACTGAAATGTAAATAATCCGTTTGGCGAAGAACAAATGTTCGTCTCTTTTATGACTTCACTTTAAATTAATAAATGAATAATTATTATTTCACCAGTGGAAAAAAAATATCGTTTAACGCTTTGTATTCGCAGTCAAAATGCAGCAAGTTTGTGAGACTTGTTCGTGCCCACGGAACTGCTGTATCCTTAAACAAGACATCAACTCACACTTCGTGTAGTATACCAATCTTTAATTTGTGGCCCTGCTATCAGATGGAGCTTACTCCGAGATGAACGGAAATCCAATCCAGGAGGAATGCCACAACATCCTTACCCGTAAATACCACAAGAAACCAGAATTAACTACTGGTTTTTATTGCACGGAAAGATTAATTTATTATTTTAGCGCACCATATCATTACACTCTGACTAATATATAGTACTTTTAGAAATTCACAAATTGCTCTTTCAAAACACACACACACATATAACCAGCACACTCAAAGAGATCCTTTGTAGACATCGAAATAAAAATTAATTATAAAGTACATGAAAAAATTGTTTTAAATTAAACTATCATTAAAGATTCATTGAAGATTTCGGTCTTAAATTTCCTTCATATATTTTCACACCTTTCTTTTGTTAATTAAAACAGTAGGAACCTCCTCATAGTTCTCTGGTGAGACAGTGGTAAGTCGTCGTATTTACAACGCTAAAAGCAAATATTCGATTACCTTTGGTGAATAATTCAGATAGCCTTGTGTGGCCTTGCTACATAAAAAAAACATCCATCCACCTCTTATTGTAGGGTTTTGATATCAATGGTGGGCAGAGAACAGATAGCCCATTGTGTATTTTTGTGTTCAACTTCAAAGAAACCTAAAAACCTCTTATCGTAATTTCCTCAAACATGTCCCTATAAGCTTCTGATAATTGTTTCCTGAGAATTTTTTTTTCTTATACGCAGGAAATGAAAAAAATATTAGCGTTTGAAATAGGTTTTAAGTTTAGCTTGGCTCCTTTTTACTCAGAAAACCATTGTCTCATTATACTTAAGCTAAATTACGAATGATAAATTTAAGTTGGGCGTGATTTAATGGCTATCTTGCTCAGATTTTTAAATCAAAAGATTAACGATTCGCGACTTGTTCCCCTAAAATTAAATTCAGTGTTTGGAGCCTTGGAGGTACTGTAAGAGTGTAGTCCATTTCTGCAGTGGAAGAAGAGTAGCGCAAAAGTACGGTACTGTTAACTATCTTTCTTCTAGTGTGCGAACTCAAAACTATGCAAAGACAGCAATTTGTGTAATTTTTGCCAACAACATCTAAAATAAACAATCTGGCGAGAAGATGTAGAATAACTTTACAGTTTTAAGACCAAATGAAGACTTTTCCAAGAAAGAAATTGAGGGTTTGTTTAACTGACCTTTAAACAGTTTCATACGATCTTTTAATGCACTTATTTTAGTTTCACGCTTTCAATCAGTCTACGATCAACCGTGAACGAGAACTATGTATTTTAGTTGTCCTTAGTAGAATAATAATTTTCCAATTGTTTGTAACCACTGCACCATTGCATCCATTTTAATTAATTGTATTTCAAAACTGTTGACAAAAGAGGACGCTAATCGTCCAAAACAATGAGAAATTTCAGTTTCCGGTCTTTCATTTTCGATTGCTTAATTATCAATTTTATAGAATATCTTTATGAATTCTTAGCATATTAAACTAACGTCAGACTCTGTCTATCAGACATTTTTTGAACTGTGCCTGCATCATGCGTATAAAATACTAAATCAGAACCAAGCAATGCTAAAATTGTAGGTTTATTTTCATTACCTTTATTTTTGTTTGTGTGTTTGTAATTAAGCTACAAAGATTCACAACAGGCTATATGTGCTCTGCCCACCACTTGTATCAAAACCCGGATTCTAGCGTTATAAGTCCGCAGACGTACCGCTGTGCCACTGCAGGGTTAACTTTATTTACTCATAATCTTCAAAGAGGTGCATTTTGAACAAATAGATGGAGTCTGTGGCTTTAACATTAGATATACTCAGCAAAATTGAAAATATTAATGGATTAAGGAAAGAACGAATTTTAGATGGTATGACATGAAGCAAACACTAGTTTTATGTCTTTTAAATATGTTCTATTTTTAGCTTCATTAACTTTATTGGTTTAAATGTTTAACATATTTATATATATAATGTTTTGTTTTTTTCATTATCCTTCATTTATTTGTTGTTTCTATCATGAAGATTATTTTCAGTGATGTTGAGAAAACCCACTTGTAAAGAAATATATATGTAAAAACGAGCCGTTTTTACATACACATGAAGATTATTTTGTTCTGGTTGCTTTGTTTACGGATTTAAAAGTAACCCATGTCTATTAAGCTGACGTAACGTCATGAAATATTATTGGAATTATGGCCGAATATATCAATAACATACTTATATTATACACTAGGTACGTAGTTTATTGTTACAATGGATAACTGGGTAGTAAAATCAATAATAAACCTGGTTGTGATAGAATTAGTAGCTAAATCAGTAACAGTTTTTGGTTATCAAGAACTGGGTAACTAAGTCAGTAACAGTTTTGGTTATGAGGACTGGATAGCTTAATCAGTAATACTTTTTAGATATCAAGACTGGGTAGCTAAATCAGTAACACGTTGTGGATAGCAGGACTGGATAGCTAATTCAGTAACAGTTTTTTTTTTTTTTTGTTATGAAGATTGGTTGTTAAATAAATAACAGATTTTGGTTATAAAAAACTAGAAAGTTAAATAAGTAGTAGATTTTGTTTATGAAAGATTGGAAAATTAAATTAGTAACAGTTTTTGATTATGAATAGCTAATAGTTATAACAGGAACAATTCTTGGTTATGAGGACCGTTATATTATGTCAGTAATAGTTTATAGTTATGAGACTGGATAACTAATTCAGTAACACTTTTTATTACTAAAGGCTAGTAGTTAAATCAGTGACATTTTTGGTTGCTTGCTTTCAACAGAAATTATTTATAATATTGAATGGATGTACATTCTGTTAATCCCAGTTTGTATGGTTTAATAAAATTTAATAAAATGAAAAACATATTACGAGATTCATCCACAAATACTTCATATCTATCATCCTGTCGCCATAGTATTAGCACGAAAATTTTAATGTTTGGATATAATGTAAGATAAGATAATTACAAAAAAAAAATCAGCAGATAGCCTGATGTGGCTTTGCTGTAACAAAACACACACACATTACAATAAATAAATATATAAAATAACTTCCTGGAGGTAAATGAGAAGCCATATGAGTATATGTAATAATTTAAATTCAAACCTATGCAAAATACCCTACTTCTTATCTGCTAACAATAACCGTCTCATTTTTAAACTTGAGAAACAATCAATGGATATATCGTTTCAATTTGGTATATATACAACACGCCACCTATGGAGCAAGAATATAAATGCTTGTATATTGACATATATATATTAACAAGCCATATTGATCTTTCTAAATACATAAACAAAATTTTAGTATCAATATTAGATTTAATAAGTATTTGAAATTATATGTTTATTGGAAACAGTATAGACGTTAAGAATATATTTTTTTTGTGAATGATATACGTATGAACAGTACATATCTCCATTCTCATTTTACAAATTAATGAATCTAAAGCATATTAAAGTACAATTTGTGATTGACATTCAAGGAATGTAATCACTGTATGACAAGATAATCTAAAAATAAGAAGTTAATTTTAGAAAATTTAAAGAAATTCAAACTATGCTTTCAGTTTTACTAAACACAAAGGTTTAATAATGATGGGTTTGAAAACAGTTTTTAACCTGACGATGTTATTCGCTATCTTAAAAGAGTGATATTGTGAAAAAGTTCGATGACTGCTACTTCATTGCCTTTTAAATATATCTTTATTTAATTCTAACTTGGTAACGTTGACTTAATACGATATTCATTTGCAATGTGGTTTTGAACATTGGCTAAGCACACATCCCAGTTGGTTGTTATATTTGTGAATCTGTTTATTTTCAAGTTTAGCATAAAGATATACAATGATTTATTTATATTATGCCTACGACTGGTATCGATACCCGGTTTTTGTTGTTGTAAATTCACAGACTTATCCCTGCGCCACTGGAGGAACTTAAATGCAGAACTAAACCATTTAGGAGTTAGTAAAACTACTTCTTCAGTTTAAAAGAAAAAGCATAAGATTAAAGCAGTAATAAAACCCAAAAAGCTATTATAGTAATAGTGACTATAATATGTTACTAATTACTTGTTCCTGAAGAAAATTGCGTTTTTATAGTCTCAGCATTACAAATTATTAATTGAAAAGGAATCCTTGTCTATTTAATGGCTCATTGGTAATTCATGTTTCTCAGTTTCACCTGTGGGAACAAACTCTCGTTTTAATTGTAATAATTTGGTATTTAAACATCACTTTAATAACGCGGACCCGACAAGTATTTGGAAATATAAATTCCAACGACAATCTTTATATGTTTTCTGAATGCTGTAATATAAATATATATTTCTTTAATTTTAGCAGATTTATGATAAAAGTAATCGTTATTTTACCCGAGAATGGTAGCATTGAAGATTGACGAATAACATTTCAGGAAGGTGGCGCTACTGTTTGTCATCCCAGATCGGGGTAGCGAAAGATACGCACTGCATTCGCGTTCGAATAGTCGAGGGTAGATGCATAGTGAAGCTAACATGTAAGTTTTATAGCAGTTGAACGCTATAGCTCTATCTTCCGGTCAGTTGGGAACCTGAAATACTGACGCTGTAGTATAAGCATAATCTTCCACTACAGGAAGTGATGAGACTATTGGAAACAGCACTATATCACCTTCTTGGTGCTCTTCTTACGGCTAGTACTAGATATAAGCTAATTCCAGTTGAAACACGTTTCTTTTGAGAAGTCCGGCATTTTATGTTCCTGCCAAGTTTATAATCTTTTAATCCGAAAAACTTGGCCCTGTTTTAAACTGCAAACTTTAAACAATGAAATCTGTTTACGTTCAAGAAATATCTGAACGAGATTCGGACACAGCGGCTGGTTAAGTTAATACTCTTTTCAAGCAAAACTATAAATTCAGTTTGTTTTACAGTTGTTTTTGTTCATTTAAGAACCAGCTATGAATTTAAAATTTATACAAGAACTGGAAACCTCCACGTGGTATTTCACCTGCAGACATCGCGAAATGTTTGCTTTGATGTTCATGGTTTTCATCACAGAGGTCACTGTAATTAATACAGGTGAGTGTTAGTTAATAACTAATTTGAAATATTTTCCTATTTCATACATGCCAAAACTTATTTCGTGCTGATACACGATTCATACGCAGTTTTAATGTGCATACAATGAAATTTGACAACGTTGTCTTCTGTCTTGAAAGATTGTCACTTGGTTTGTTTACTGTTAAATATGAAGCTATAAAGTGGGCTATCTGCGCTCTCTCCACCAAGAGTATCTAAACCCGATTTTTAGTGTAAAAGCCCCTCAAACTTATCACTGAGCCAAGGAAAGACAACGTTGGTTGTTGCTTCGTGTTTTTTTATTTATTGTTTATAAAAATGCGACGTTACTTTTGAACCTCCCTTAGTAACGTTGGCCTAATGTAATTTTCGATAATGTGCATTTGCGAAGTTATTCTGACATTGCACAATACACATTCCAGAATCTATTTTATCTGTGGAACTAAAAAAATAAGCGATTACGAATATTTCTATAAATACGGTTTAAAACGGCCAGTCAAAAGATTAAAACACTTGACAATACTTAATAGACTATAATAATAGTTCGTATTGAGGAAAAACTGAAAACAATATTTATGAAACGATAGAAAAAAACATTTGTTTTTATATAATATTATAAAAATACGATAATCAATCATGGTCACTTATTTTTATTACAAATAGCATGGCAGTTAAATTACACACTCAGAGGGTCAAATATTTATTGAAATGTCTTAATAGTTAAATTCTTGAGCTTCTTGTACAGAAGAAGAAACCCTGTTGGAAATATAAAACTAATAAAACTAAACATATGTTTGTCCAGCTGTCCTGAGACTGCTTTTTACAACCAAGTAATGAAAAGTAAACAGTGCCTCATTAAAAAATGTGTAGAGTTTTAATAGTCAATGAGAAATAACTTAACAAAAACTATACAATGAAAGAATATTTCGAAGACTAATTTGAGATCTGATCTACCAGAAATATTCAATATTTTTGCTTTTGTACGTAATGTGCTTTAGAATTGGAATCTTTAATCGTCTGATCCAAATTGCACTTGAATAGTTATTAAATACATTATTATTAAATAATTATTCTTTTTCTATTTCATTAATTAATTGCATAAATAAAAATAATGTAATTATCTTTTCAGGGACTCGCATATTATTTGTGACATTACAGTCGTCTATGAAACGCAAAACATAACTGAAACCACCATTAAACATGGTTGCTTGTTTCCACAGTGCAAGGATACCAAAATGTTAAACTTATAATGTGATTAACAAAGGGGAATAAACTAGATAATGAGCTGAAAATTAATTAATATTAATTAACATATTTGAAAAGAAAATATTAAAGAAAAAAAGCTCATATAGGATGTGTGTGAAACGGTGATATTGTTATTAATATTAGGATATACTAATAACCATTTTCCAGTATTGTTATGTTTAGGCCTTGGAATAGTCTTTGTTTTGTTTTTTGAATTAAGCACGAAGCTACACAATGGGCTATCTGTGCTCTGCCCACCACGGGTATCGAAACCAGGTTTCTAACGGTGGCAGCCCACCGATATGCCACAAAAGAACTTAAAAAATCATAAATATTTAAAGTTCTATCCACGTTGATCTTATTCGTGTAAAAACGTTATTAAAAACTTTTGTATGAATTGACAAAAAGGGTTTATTCAACTCTTTTGTAATGGTAAGATCATTTTGAAGCTACAACACAGAGAGTAGGAATACTCGAAACGTTAGGTTATATTTTTGACACCTCCATTTCATTATGATTTTATCCATCAATATTAGGAGTATTTTTTGTCAAAGTTATTTAATATTGTATGTCGTGAAATTATTTATTGAAAATTCTCAACTACAATTTTGTTTTTAAGTTGTAGTATTTTATTACTGGAGCAACGTTTCTTCATTAATATAACTTATTGTTGTGGTATTCTTATTTTTTTTAAAAAAAACTTCGCAATTTTTTTTCGTATAATTCACAGACAACTCTTAGTTTGCTATATGGACACTGAAATTTCATATTAAAGAACTTGCTGATCAGAGATCTGATGCAATCTTTAAAGTATAATATAAGTAAGTAAACCGTGATACGTTTTTTTTTCGAAGTAAAGCAAATCCTCGTAATTAGATATAAATAGAATGACATAGCGAAGAGTAAACTTTAACGTGATATTGCAATAGGTATAATGTGATGTTGTGGAAAGTAGTGGTTTAAAATTTATAAAGGAGGAATAATTGAATTACTCATTGTTTTCTAAATTCTAACGTGTTTTAAGTTGGGAGTATTTGAACCAACTTTGTGAAACACCAAAAATAAACTATTATTATTCCGATGGAAGATTGGACGACATTTAGACCGAAACGCATGCAGATCTTGATGAAAGGTGTTTGTCAACGTGTGTCTATAATCTGTGTACAAGATTTGTTGGAACTAACTATAGCTTAAGTCTTTAACATAATTTTGTTGTGAGTATTGTCATAAGTTTGATCGAACAAATCAGTGGTTACGTATATATTTTATTGTCGTTTAAGATAAGCTTTTTTCTCAAAAGTAAACCCTTTTCCATTAAACATTAATGGAAACCAGTAGTGATTAAATTTTTAATGACAGAATAAGTCTTATTTTATAGAAACTAAAGCTGTTTGATAATTTTGCGAATGCTAAGCTATCTTTGAAGTACATTTCATATTTAATTCGAACACAGTCGTAGAAATGCGCTTTGCAAACCAGGTAGAAAAACTTAAATCTGTAGAACTTGCTCAGAAGGGAATGAAGTTTGGTTTGATTTGTTTTAAATTTCGCGCACAACTACACGAGGGCTATCTGTCTAGCCGGCCCTAATTTATCAGTGTAAGACTAGAGGAAAGACAACTAGTCTTCACCACCCACCGCCAACTCTTGGGCTACTCTTTTACCAACGAACAGTGAGATTGACCGTCACATTATATCGCCCTCACGGTTGGAAGAGCGAGCGTGTTTGGTATGACGGGGATTCGAACACGTGACCCCGGGATTACGAGTCGAGTGCATTAACCACCTAGCCATGTCGGGCCAGAAAATAAAGATAAGCGCCATACAGAAATTTGAAAAGCAATATGATAATAATAATAATAAAAGTTGTATAAGAGATATTCGTGGTAGTTTATATTTTGGATTTTGTTCGCCTTTCCTTCTGTAATGTATCGTAATAAAAAGTAAATCCATCATCCAATCACAAAGAACAACTTTTTAACTGGAATTTTTTGAGCGATTGAAGACATTTGTTTTGATATGTACAAGTACTTAAATATGCTGTCATATATATATCTTTTTACTTACTGATCTAATGTCTTTACTTGGTGTACATAAACCAACTTTTATATACTTTTAATTATTGATCTAATGTCTTTACTTGGTGTACATAAACCAACTTTTATATACAAGTATTTATATATATATCTTTTTAATTATTGATCTAATGTCTTTACTTGGTGTACATAAACCAACTTTTATATACAAGTATTTATATATATATCTTTTTAATTATTGATCTAATGTCTTTACTTGGTGTACATAAACCAACTTTTATATACAAGTATTTATATATATATCTTTTTACTTACTGATCTAATGTCTTTACTTGGTGTACATAAACCAACTTTTATATACAAGTATTTATATATATATCTTTTTACTTACTGATCTAATGTCTTTACTTGGTGTACATAAACCAACTTTTATATGCAAGTATTTATATATATAACTTTTTACTTATTGATCTAATGTCTTTACTTGGTGTACTTAGTCCTTTGTTTTAGACCCATATGATCAATAATTACATTAAAACTCTTACTTGCTTCTAAAACGTTGACATAGTAAGTAACTAAGTTTTATTTCTTTTGATGAAGTTCCCTGATGATACATCGAGACGTCTACTGACTTAAAACGCTAACATTCAGGGTTCGATTTCCCACGGTGAACCCAGCATATAACTCAGTGTGGCTTTGCTATACAGAAAGCAAAATTTAGAAACATCCTTTGATGCGAGTTACTTTTATATCATTTATGTAGCCAATCTCAATAGCTATTTTGTTTTATTAACATGGACTGTACGAACGAACTCCATAGGCACTTGATAAAAACTATTGATAGTTGACAAAAGAAAACTTCGAATTTTCTTAGGTCTTGAAATTCAAATAGTGTATTCTAAAACATTTTCGTATCAGAAAAGACACCCAATCACTCGAGTGCTTTCGGAAAGTAAACGTTCCTCCATCAGGAATAAATATACCTGGTGATTAAAATCATAGGCTCTCGCAATCTGCGGATCGGAGGATTGATACCCAGCACCATACACGGTGATCCTTTTTGCCACGTGAGCGTTATAAACTAAAAGACAATCCCATTATTCGTTGATAAAAAATAGCCCAAGAGCTGGTTGTGGTGCTGCCTACCGGTTGCCTTTACCCTGGTCGGTAATTCAAAACTAAGGACGTTGGCAGATAGGCATAGTAACATTACCATAGACAAAACAGAGGAAAATGCATCATTAAGGCAGATCTGACTTAAGAAGTTTTGATTTCTGACACTTTCACACACTCATTTTGTTCCAATATGTGAGTAAGTAATTCACACCAAATTATATCCATGCTGAATAACATTTGAAGACTGCTCAATATACTTGAAGTTTTACTCTGAAGTTCGCATTATATCTACATATCTTAAATATTCTAGAATGTTCCAGGATGTTCTAAATATCTCTGAAATATTCTAGGTTATTCTAGAACGTTCTAGCACATGATTATGGAGTATTCTAGCATATTCTGGAATATTTCAGAATATTCAGAATGCCCCAAAACATTCCGCATGTAAATAATCCAGTTTATTACACTCGATGTTTGGAATATTATGTATAACATGACAGTAGTTTCTACAAGAAACTTCAGGTCAGCCAACCTATAGACGACTATCGAAAGCTTCTTGGAATCTCTATTGATGTAATGCAATTTATGTCACCTGGAGCACTATATTATGCATGATGGATGACCAAGGCATTAGTTACTTTCAAGATCTAGACGTCTATGGGATAGTTTAAGCTCACTGAACCATGAAGAAAAAGGACTCAGTGATATTGCACCATCGTTGTTGTAGCGTGTCCTAGTTTACTGCTCCTTGCAAGGACCTGATCTTCATACAATGACTTATTAAGTATAAAGAGGTGAGTTCTACTCTTTCAAAATCTAACTATAAAAAAATTACTGGATATTTATGGTATCTCAATGAAGAACTCGTTAGTGTGGTATTCTTTCATTCAGCTGTGTGAATGAATTTCCAAAATACACCAAGTTGAAAATCATGAAGTCTGAAAAAATGCCACTTGAATAGTTCATCATGAAAAACACAACAACGTTTTCTGGTGCTTCGAAATTCTGTCTGAGTTTCTGGATTATGATCTCAAGTCATAGGGGCTCATAGAGGACTACAGGAAGGCAATAAATACAACTTAACACTTGAATGTTGTATTTGACCAGTATAATGACATCACAACAACAACACAGAAACAATTTATCGCTTAAGTTAAGCAAGATCATAGAAAACCTTTTCCCAGTAGCAAAAACAAGACGATAACTAACCATACCAAAGTCTTATAAAAGCCCAGGAATTTTTAATAGTGCAGTTTAACACATATTAAGTAAATTGCTTATAATACATAAAAAATATATTCTTATTTCATATACACATACGTTACCAGACCACTACAGTCTAAAGCTTCAACTTTAAATATGGTCCACAATGGATGAAGTGTTTGATATTCAATTGTTTTTATTTTTAACATTTTGCATGTTATAAGAAAATTAGGATGGTGGGGCCTTTAGAATTTTAATCTGTAATTTTACCTTCTATTAAGAACCATCCTAATGTCTGGTCCCAGCTTTTCTTATTGATCCTGTGAACATTTGAGTATCACAAGATTATACTATTTACATTTCTCCTTCCACTTAATCAGCATGTTTACGACGCTAAAAATCGAGTTTCGATACCAATGGTGGGCAGAGCATACATAGACCATTATATAACTTTGTGTTTAACAATAACAATAAACCATATAAGATATTTTTAAAAATTCGGTGATCAAAATAAGTTTTGATTTTGAATTATATTTCTTTACTAGTGTCAGCGATTTAAACAAGTCTGACTTTGGGACGTAACATTTTTCGTGGAGTTACAAATTTGAATTTAGTTCTTTCCTATCGATGGTCAACCAACTAACACCGTCGGAATTTCTAGTTATACAGTAAAACCTGTCTAAGCAGGAAACTCCATAGAGTGGAACCTGTAAAAGCCGGAAATATCAAAATTTTGCAGCATTATTTTAAGATTTCTCTTATAAAAAGCCCTCTGGGTCCCGGCATGGTCAGGTGGGTTAAGGCGTTCGACTCGTAATCTGAGGATCGCGGGTTCGAATCCCCGTCGCACCAAACATGCTCGCCCTTTCAGTCGTGGGGGCGTTATAATGTGATGGTCAATCCCACTATTCGTTGGTAAAAGAGTAGCCCAAGAATTGGCGGTAGGCGGTGATGACTAGCTGCCTTCCCTCTAGTCTTACACTGCTAAATTAGGGACGGCTAGCGCAGATAGCCCTCGAGCAGCTTTACGTGAAGTTAAAAAAACAAACAAACAAAGGCTCTCTGAATGGCGGAACTTGCGTAGCGCGGACGGAAAACTAACTTTACCTTTCTCATCTATCAATAAGTAGGATTAGAACCTGAGTAAGGCGGAAACATGTTTTTGATTAAATATTATATCTTTATTTAGTTAATAATTTCTTTAAATATTAATAAATTCTCGAACATTTTGTTACAGTAAGTATTGGTTAAATATATTCTGTTATTTTTTTCTGCCGTCATTATTTCTGCAGTTAAATTAAACAAAAGAATGGAAAGAGAAAATAGGAATATTTTACTTTTCCTATATAATGCAACTTGTTACCTAAAAGTTCAACTTTCAAATGTTCGTTTAGTCTTTCTACCTACATGTACAACATGAGTTCTACAGTCACTAGATAATGGAATTATACAGTGTATAGAATTGAAATACAGAAAATTGATGCTTCAGCACATTATTACAAACATGGACGACAGTAAGAGAGCATCTGAAATGACCATGAAAAATGACGTGTTAGATGCAATTGCATTTTTAAGTCATTCAGTCAAATGCGTAAAAGACGAATGCGTAACAAATTGTTTTCGAAACTGTGGATTTATTCTTGATAATGGCGGAGATTGTGAAGAAGTTGTTTGTTATTCTAGTGAAATACAAACTCTGATTGAGAAGATTGATGCAGATGATTCTTAGAACGTGGAAAGTTTTGTGAACGTTGACAAGAATGTTTTAACAGAAACTGATGAAACTGATTTAAAATCTATAATAGAATCACAAGATGGTAACAGTGTGAGAGATTCAGAAGATGAACAAAATGGAAAAGATAGTGAGGAAACAGAAATTTCTACTTCATCACAAGTGTTAAGTTATATTAATGCTATCAAATTGTATGCAAAAGTGAAGGTAGAAAATGAACTTCATGAAAGGACTGTAGAATTGGAGTTCTTTTTTAACCGCATGAGAAAGCCCATTAAAAAAATGAAACAGTTGAAATTGGACACTTTCTTCAAATAAAATTAAGACTTTGTGTACTTATGTATATTTTAAATATCTATTTTTGTTCTTATTCTAATAAATATAGCATAAATAGTATAATAACTTTATAGACAAACGTCTTTTTTCCCTTGAGTCAAGCAAGCATAACGTTCCACTCAAAAATTATATATAATTAAGGAAATGCATGTTCACTATGTCTAAGACGGAAAACCCGCTTAAGCCGCAAATTTTACTCGGTCCATTGAGATTCCGCCTAAAACAGGTTTTCATGTAATAGGTTTATCATGCAACAAAAATCGTTATTGTAATAGTATATCATTCGTCAAGTGGTGTTGACAACCTAAGCTCATATAATTCTACTTTTATGGGTTGATAAAATAAACTGTTTTGTCTTATTTGCTCAATATACACGCAACGCCACGTGTGTTTCGTGCCCATAGCCATTTCTAATTTTGAACTGATTTGTTTTTATTTATTTTTGTTAAACCTAAAGATACACAATAGGGTATGTGTGCCCGATTCACATCGGGTATCAAAACCCGACTTTTAGCGTTACGAATCCCCATCCATGCAAACAAACTTCAGACTAGAAAGACGTCAGCTAATTGTTTGCACCCATTGACACAATTTGGGCTGTTCTTGTCTGATTGAATAGTGGTATATATCGGTCACGTTTATAATAAGTCCCCAAGTCTCCAAAGTGAGAATGCCTTTCTGCAGAAAGGACACGATCCATGAAATCATTAGATTTCCAGTTCGGTCACGAAAACCCTAAGATATACCAAAACCATTTTTCTCATTACCGCATACCATATAATTTTGTTTGCTAACTGATGGCTTAAACTTTGACAATAAATAAAATTAATGATACCCAAAATCTCGAAACTATATTTTCAAAATTTTAATTAATTTGTATCGAAATAACACGTCACTTCAAATCCATCTCAACTGCATTCCAATACTTTTATCTCAGTAAATGAACTTGTAACAGGAGAGAATCCTGAACAGCCGCAGCATTTGAAATTACTTAAAGTAGGATTATAAATAAAGCTATGTAGGCCCGGCATGGCCAGGTGGTTAAGGCACTCGACTCGTAATATTAGGGTCGCGGGTTCGAATCTCCGTCACGTCAAACATTCGCTCCCTTTCAGCCATGGGGACGTTATAATGCGACTGTCAATCCCACTATTCGCTGGTAAAATAATAGCCCAAGAGTTGGCGGTGTGTGGTGATGACTAGCTGCTTTCTTTCCAGTTTTACACTGCAAAATTAGGGATGGCTAGCGCAGATAGCTCTCGAGAGCTTTGTGCGAAATTTAAACCAAACAAAACGAATGACGCTGTGAAACCTTCCCCACCCTAACAACAATAACATCGTGTGGACCCCCCTTCTCATGTCATCCTGTATCACTGTGTCAAGTTTGGTGCTGATTGATGAAGAGATATGGAAACGTATAAGGAACAGATACACGTATTTTGTGGGCCAGTAATTTTTATCGTGGGGTGCACGCACACCCGATTCGATTTTATTAGTCATCAAGACTCTATCCCACCCTATCCCTATCTTAAATTATTTTAAGCAGAACTAGAGTAAATTAACGTATGAGATTTTAGGCGTATTCGGACATATCAATCGAAAGAGTGTTATCTCCCTCATGTGTCTAAAACTGTAACTATATATCAAATTGGTGAAGAGATGATGGAGATACGAGTTAAAAGTTTTTCTTTGAGAAAAACAACAACACTGAGAGCCATTTTCGAGTCACTATATCGCGACTAATTTATGCTACAATAGTTATAAGGAAGGTCATATTTATACAACTGAGGTCATGATAACGGCTAAGCCTGGCATGGCCAAGTGTGTTAAGGTGTTCGACTCGTAATCCGAGGGTCGCGGTTCGAATCCTGGTCGCAACAAAAATGCTCGCCCTTTCAGCCGTGGGGGCGTTATAATGTAACGGTCAATCCCCCTATTCGTTGATAAAAGAGTACCCCAAGAGTTGGCGATGGGTAATGATCACTTGTTGCCTTCCCTCTAATCTTACACTGTTTAATTGGGGACGGCTAGCGCAGATAGCCCTCGAGTAGTTTTGCGCGAAATTCAAAACAAACAAACAACGGCTAATATCACTTTATGCAACAATGGTCATAAGGAAGGTCATTTTTATACAGATGAGATCATGACAACGGCTAATATCACTTTATATACACAATACATGCTCAGCAATTACATTTGACATATTTTGACTGTGACTGAAACCCTATCAAATTTTGGCTCTTCGAAATATTTCTTTCTCCCTTATAACATAGAGCTAAAGAAAAACAAAGCTAAAGTACAAATGGGTTGTGATTCAGTTCGATCACAGGATTATTTGGATGGTTGGTTTTAAGACAAAGCCGCAATAGGTTATCTGCCGTCTCCACCGCAGGGAATCGAATCCAGAATTTAAGAGTTCTAAGCCCATAGATTTATTGCTCTTCCCTTTGGGGATCGACCATGGGATAACACTTAAAAATGCAAATAAGCATATCAGAGGTATGACTTCTTTTTGTTTGTTTGTTTTTGGAATTTCGCGCAAAGCTACTCGAGGGCTATCTGCGCTAGCCGTTCCTAATTTAGCAGTGTAAGACTATAGGGAAGGCAACTAGTCATCACCATTCCAAAGCTTCCATCTCACAGTATTAATCCAAAGTGAAAAATCTCCAAAGCTCCTATCCCACAGTAATAATCAATGTGTGAAAGCTTCCACAATCCAAAGCCGTAAATCCAATTCATCTTATTAATCCAAAGTGAAACATCTCTAAAGCTTCTGTTCCACAGTATTAATTCATTGTGAAACACTTCCAAAGCTTCCATCCAGCGTGAAAAGTTAAATACTGTGTGATCTAGAAGTAATTACTCTCCATTGTAATCACGCTGGCCAAAGCATCTCCCAAAGACGTTGTACGTTTCTAGCTGAAACTATCAAATGAAAAACACAAAAATTTTACATAACAAGTCTTTATACTGGTTGCTTTGTTATCATATTGCTAGATGTTTCCAATTTAAACCTAAAAATGTTCTAAGTCTTTCGTGTTCTGTTTGAGAATAGATTTCCTTTCTGTGTTAATTTCATTAATTAGTATGTGTTTTTCTTTTAGCAAAGTGGCCCCCGTTAGTACAGCGGTATGTCTCCGGATTAAAACGTTAAAATCAGGGGTTCGATTCACCTCGGTGGGCTCAGCAGATAGCCCTTTGTGGATTTGCTATGCGAAAAACACACACACACACACACTTTTAGCAAAGCCACATCGAGCTATCTGCTGAGCCACCGAGGGGAATCGAACCCCTGATTTTAACGTTGTAAATCCGTTGACTTACCGCTGTATTAAGCATTAATAATTATGTGTTCAACCCTCTAAGTTTGTTGTTTCGTCCTTTTCTGTTCGTGTAAAAAAAATTCAAATTTTTTGTATTAACAAAATTCTAAAATATTTTTCTGGACCACTGTAGTTATTGTGAAATGTGTATTTAGTTCTATTACATGGTATATGTTTCGTTTATTTCTGTAATGTAATATATCAGACAGTGAAAATTCCTATATGTGTACTGTCAATTTTTATATGTATAATATCTTGCAAAATCCTTAGTTTGTTTTACCGCGTAATCTCTTATTCAAAATCTTTAATGTCAACAATAATAGGAATTATTAATGAAAACTCTTCTTTTCTAAGTTAAAATGCTTTTTCTGGCAATAATAAAAGTAAACTTTAGCGATCCAATGAAAAATATTTTACATTATTAACAGAAATTCTGTAGTATCGATCGGCACTGAAACAATGAGTGAATTTCGAATTATATGCATAATATACCTGCAGTCACAGATAGTCTAGATGGAATCCAATAACGACGCCATAATGGATAACGTTAAGTGTTTCGTTGATGTTGGAGACAACAATATCTAATTGGTTTGATGTTACGATTGTTGGGTTCTAGTTCTTTATGTTTATTCAATAATGAGTTGTTCTATAGGCATTTCATACAGTTCTTGGGTTTTTTTGTTCAATTCAGTTAACTTTTACTAACGTTATTTATCATTCTGCTCGTCTCTCGAAAATACGTGTTCTGATTTAAACTTTGAATAAAAAAGTGAAGCAAAGGGTTTTTTGTTACTTTTTAAGGTGAATCGCTTAAGAATCTAAAGAACCAGCTTGTTTTGTGTGGCACATTGAATTAAAGTTTCTCAAAAGCTTTCCTATATGTTCAGGAAGTTAATCGCAAAGTGAAAAGTGGCAAAAATACAAAACATGGATAAAAAGTCCATACACAGCACGATCCGCTAATCCGGGAATTTTTTTCGTTTGTCATACATTTAGCTCTTTTAATAAAATGCGTTACTTGAACAGAAAATGTGACATACAAACTTAGAGTTAGACTTGTAAAAAGGACTTCAGTGAAGTATGGTTACGCTATAAATTGGATTTTCAGTTAAAGTATTTGGGATCTAAAGTAATCAAAATAGACTTGTAAGTTGACTTTTGTATTAAAATAAAGGTTAGACAAGTAATCTAGGTTTTGTATTAAAGTGTGTGTGTTTTCTTAGAGCAAAGCCACATCAGGCTATCTACTGAGTCCACCGAAGGGAATCGAAACCCTGATTTTAGCGTTGTATTAAAGTAGTTAGACAAATAAACTGGGCTTTCAATGAAAGAAACACTTAGACTTTAAATGGTGTTTTCAATGAATGTATTTCCAATGAGCGTATTACTAAACCGTGAGTATCCAATAGTATTATTTCGAATATGAATGCTGAAAGGTCTCAAACACTTATCAGTATTTGATTTCTTCAAATTAAACGCGATGTTTTGATATTTTATGCTAATTAAGTGTTAATACAATTACATGTCGAAAACTTTGGGGGAGGGGAGAAGCCTGGTAAATATGATGAAAATAAACTGTAAATGTTCAAAATCTGAAATGGAGAAATAAAGAAAAATGTTTTATCTTTAGTTTGTTCATTTTAAATTTCATCATCTGTAGTTTACGTTACTTTAACCACAAATGCTAGGCCTATTAATGAATACGATACAATTTATCTGAAGAAAAACATCAAAGGTATATCCTTCTGTGACATATTTGGGCTTAGAAACATCTTATCGTACAAATCTAATTAAGCAAATGTTTTGATTGAGAATATTATTCACAGTTTCATCTGAGGTAGCAAAGAACTGTGATCATCAGATGAGATGAATTGAAAACCCACTTACCCTGTAAATTTTACTTCATATGCAACATATACATAAGTTTAGCTTCGGAACTAAGTAACTTATTAATAGTCTGGTAATTTTTGAAATGCTAAGTATGTTAAGAATGCGAATGTTATTTCAAACTCCAGAGTTTATACAGATAAAATTATTATAGTTGTTTCACATTAAGATTTTTCAGTATTGTGTTTCGAAAATGGTAAATAATGTGTTAGAGTACCATAATCATGCAAATAGAGGTATTTTACATTATTAACATTTTATCTTAAAATAAATGTTTTACACAACAAATCCGTAAAACGTGAACAAGAAGAAGTGTGCATGTTATAATATAGTACACAAAGCAATCTTTATAGGTTGTTTTATTTTCACTTCAGTATGGAGTATGCTCAACAGTAATATCAAAGACAGCTAGACACTGATGCTGCATATTTAAAGTAAGAGTATTGACAAGGTCATTGAGTATTCTCGACCACTTATCTGAAGAGCTGTCGCTAGAACATCTCTGATAGTTAAGAGTCCTACTTGATGGGACATGACACGTCTCCAAACAGCATTCCATGCATGAGTGATTGCAATATATCTTGAGCACTCTGGCCACTTCATTCGCTCAATCCCATTTCTTCTTAAAGGAATGAGTATGACTAGCATGCTGGAAATGGAAATTATCGTCCATTAGGCGAAGCACGATAAACTACATCAGCACATGGAAACACAGAACTTCAGGAAACGAAGACTCTTTACAATATTAATGTGTCATTCGACAAGATAACTAGAGGTCATTATACTTGTTCCTGCGATACCAAACTTCCACATCGCTATGTGCGTCATGTTTCTGCGTGAACATAGGGTTGGATATGCTTCTAGGTTCTCTTCGCGTGAGCATACGTTTGGTATTTCGCTGTAAAAATAATATTAATCCATATGACGTTGTTCTTCTGAGATGGAGGCAACTATTTAGTGCCCCTGAATGGATGCCTGCCATACATTCCAGTCTTGTGAAATCTTTTTCTAAGCGCCTGTACAACGAAACAACATCTTCTTGCGGTGAACCAGAGCAGACAGCGGCTGCCTTTTTTAGTTGTAGATGATAGTATATCTTGTTTAGGTGTTCTTGTAGTTGCACCATTAGTTTGTAAGCGAATCAATATTCTACCTATTGCACTTTGAAACATCTGTAGTCAATATTCAACAACGTGCATTAACCAACTTCCATTTGTCTCGTTGCTCTCGACATGCAATGAAGACCCAAATGTCTTCTTAGAGTTTATGGATCATCGAGCACTTGAAACTCCGTGACTCACGTTCACAATTGACACAAGATTGCTATTATACTACTAAATACAACACAAACTGAATGAGCCATTTGTATTTCAGATCACACGACTAATCATAAGATAATAAAACGAACTGAGAGAATGATTAACATTACTTTATAACAGTTTGTTTCTACTTTGTCAGAGCTCTAAAATTACAAATTTCCATAGTATTTTTATTATTTTTCTTCCTTCAGTATATTAGAAGTATTCAGAAATCACAAATTTTGATCTTATTATTTTTTGCAACGAAAATAATGGTATTTTCGATATTTTTTTACCCTCAGTAAGAGGATTTATTAATTTACTATGATTAGCTAAAGACGATTGTTCAAGTACACTTGAGTTACTTTCATGGTACCCGCATGTTCTGATAACTGTCGGTGTAGCTGTAACGCTAATGGTTAGATAAGTGTTAATATGCACCAGTGACAGAGTCCTTTAAGACTGATTTCGTTGTATTGACCAAAGTTATTGAGAAATTGTTTATGTGAAGCTCTATATGTTAGTTTATTTTTAGTTTTTATCCCTCTTTGTTTTTATATATATATGTCTTAACCCTGACACCTCTCTGATCTTTTGGAAGGCACACTTGTGTGCAGGAAACCTTCACATTTTTTCTTTTCTACCCAGGAGAATTCTTCATTAAAAGTAAACAATGAACAAACACAATGTTCGATAACAAGTCGTACCTACAGTTTCAGCTAGATTTTTTTTAAGGATCCAACCAGTTAAGTGGATTAGAATAATCACAATTAAAAAATTTATTTGAAGTAATGAAGAACCCCCGAATCCCCATTAAAATTATTGAAATTAGAGAAACATAAAAATAACAGGTTTTCACAATAGACTTCTCACCACGTTCTTAACTTGAATGGAAACTTCTACGATTCAAAGGTCCCCGTCGCGCCAAACATGTTTGCCCTTTCAGCCGTGGAGGCATTATAATGTTACGGTCAATCCCACTATTCGTTGGTAAAAGAGTAGCCCAAGAGTTGGCGGTGGGTGGTGATGACTAGCTGCCTTCCCTCTCGTCTTACACTGCTAAATTAGGGACGGCTAGCACAGATAGTCCTCGAGTAGCTTTGTGCGAAATACAGAAACAAACAAACAAACGTTTAAAGGGTATTTCATTAATGAAATACCATAATGAAAGCAAAATAAAAATCCAACACGTTATTTGAAGCTTGTAATGATTTCCAGTTAAACTATTGATGCGTGTCGATATAGATATTCATCCATCTTTTTTCTCGAAATTGCTTTACTTTATCAAATATCAAGGTTTCGGAATGGTTTAAAACACTTAGCAAATAACAGTATTTGTAATAGTTGTATATTTCATCGCTGACAGTTATTTTGCCGTTTCTCTGTGGCACTGACTCAATGAATTAAAAAAAAAAATCACTTAATACAAAAGAGAAAGGATAGAAATGAGCTACATTTACTCCTCAAAAAGAACTACCTAACCGTTAAATACTGTATATTGTTATTTTTCTTATGTAGCCGCCACCCGCTAACTCGTAAGCGAGTTTACTGGCTTAATCGCTAAAAATCGATTTTTGATACCTGCAGTGAAAAGAATACAGATAATCCCTTTTGTGGCTTTGTGTTTAATAAACAAACGAACTTCTATTGCTCTATGAATAACCGTGTATATCTCAAAGCCGTGTTCACATTGTTAAACCAAGCAGTGTCAGTTTTGAAACTGGAAAATGTTCAACGGGACATACCGCATTAATGTAGACAACCTTATAACAGTATCTCAGTATAAACATTATTTTATTTCTCCACTTGTATTATAGGTTCAGGAACAGCACTAGTCAATTATTTAAGTAGCTCTAAATGAGAAACCAATCGAACTGGCTTGAGAAAAAACTAAAGTTATGGTCATAAAATAAAAAGAACAGAACTCTCTTTATTGTGTGATATTTAAGTCCCACTAGACGCCATTTTTAATTCAGTTTTAAACAGATCGAATATTGTGTCTGTGGTTATTTTCCTTGTCGTTCTTTCTGCTCGCGACTTTCGTCTCGATCGGAAAGTATTTAGTCTCTCCAAAATGCCCAGCATGGCCAAGCGTGTTAAGGCGTGCGACTCGTAATCTGAGGGTCGCAGGTTCGCATCCCTGTCACACCAAACATGCTCGCTCGCCCCTTTCAGCCGTGGGGTGTATAATGTGACGGTCAATCCCACTATTCGTTGGTAAAAGAGTAGTCCCAGAGTTGGCGGAGGGTGGTGATGACCAGCTGCCTTCCCTCTAGTCTTACACTGCTAAATTAGGGACGGCTAGCGCAAGTAGCCCTCGTGTAGCTTTGCGCGAAATTCAAAACAAATCAAACCATTACTTTTTAATTTTGTTTCAAAATATTTGATATTGGACGGCTTCTTCTTTCTTCAGAACCTTTTATGTACTATGTCAGACGCACCACAAAATTAGCATACATTTTAAACAATTATTCAGTTGAGATGGCTATATTTATATCTCTGACGAATGATGTTAAATCAACTCGAATTTTAACGCATTTAAAAGTAGACTTCTTGTATCTCCGGTATGTGTTGTTACGAAATCGTAAATGATAGAAATCACTACTATATACTGAACTATTGTCTGTGTTTCCCAGTACTTTCTGTTTAAAAACTAATGTATTTGGATACAACGGTATTTCGTTTATATTATTAGATGTCTGGTAAACCATTAAACCTTACTTTAGCAAAAGATGTGAAATCTGTAGATATAGTTAAGTAAACAGTTTAAACGTTATTCAGCGAGTTAATTGTTGTCTGAAACACAGTGTATCAACCCGTATTTTTATAACACGTAAAATCAATTTGTAAGGTGTTCATGTTAATGATATTATTACTTACGAGATTTTAACTATAACTAAGAACCAAATCATACTGATTTATTTCCTCTAAGCTAATTTTTTGTATAATACACGACTGTGTAATACATAACTGTTTGTATAATACACAGCAATAGACAAGCAGCATTTGGTAGATTAAGTAACATTTGTACGTAATAACGTAATATTGTTAAAGCAGTAACGGGTTAACGAAAAATGTGCTAAGTTTTCAGATAAACACGTGTAAGATGACCAGCATGCGTTATAAAGAGGTTGTACTTGTAGCGTGATGAATTTTTGCGTGGACTGCCTGGAGCCATAAATACCGCCTGCTAACTTCCGTCAGTGCCAGAGTTGGCCCCGGACCGCTTATCAAGACTGATATGTCTTCCTTTGGCTACTAAAACACAAAGAATAAATGAACTGCCAAGTGTTTTGATTTGTCATTATATATTCCCGTTGAAATGGTTGCTCGGCCGGAAGGATTATTTGTTCGGTGTTCTACACGTACTCGCCACTTTTTAGTTATTCTAATCAGCGTATTGTGTTAGCAAGGGTAGTGGAAGGGCTTGCTTGCATCGGGCTGTGCCTCACGGAGTCATTTTAAGCTACGCCGAACAGATTTCTGACTCGAAGAAATTGTCAACATTAAGTTTGTCATATCGTTTCTTAATACACGTATTTTACTTTCCTAAGCCTAAATCATGTACATGTATTATTTATGAATATAAAAGAGTAAATGCGTATTTATTTGCGCCCTAACACTTTGGGATCTACTGGGCCAATCTCAACCAAAGTTTGTATGTAAACACCATGAACTGTGGGGAACGTCCTAAGGGGTCAAAATTGAAGTTAACTATATTTCTATTTAGTAATCTCTGTGAGTTAATTGCTTCCAACCTATTGATCTAATCTCAAACAATTTTAGAGGTTGAAGCTTCAGATAATATTAAATATCCTAAATGGATTCAAGGTCAAAGTAAGAAAGTTCCTTAATTGTTTCTCAAACAACCAATGCTTTTTAGATGGTCAATGAAATGTCGGGTGTTCAAGGTTTGTAATTACCTCAACATCTTGGACCTGGCATGTCCTGGTAATTAGGGCGCTCAACTCGCAATCTGAGGGTCGCGGATTCGAATCTCTGTCACACCAAACATGCTCGCCCCTTCAGCTGTTGGTTGGAGCGTTATGATGTTATGGTAATCTTACTGTTTGTTGGTAAAAAAGTAGCCCAAAAGTTGGCAGTGAGTAGTGATGACTAGCTGCCAACTGAAGTACGGCTAGCGCAGACAGCTTTGCGCGAAATTCGAAACAAATAAAGAAACCTCAAAATCTTTATTTGTTGCCAGATTGAAAGCAAATAGCATATGTTGTTTATAAAGAAGCTTCGTCATAACTTTAAAATTTTTAGATAAAGTTGTATCACTTTGAAACATATGATTGCTGTTAAAATTATAATGTTTGAACTAAGTTTAAACATTCTCTGTCAGGGGACAGGTATATGATCTTGTAAGTTATAATTACAGAACCACTTTTATATTCATTCTCAGATGTGGTAAAATATATACATCCGTGTAGGCCATATGACACTGTAGTTTCAGATCTTGATAATGTTTGATCAGATATATAGATTCAAATTGATTGTGACTTTAATGCTATCATAACTACTCAGTTCTTGAATAACATTAATCCCTCAAGTTTTATCGGTGTTTTATAAATAATTCTTATTTTTTAGAAACAACACAACATAAAAACAATCAATTTTGATTTTCAAAGACAACACTTTTTTTCTAATTACTGTTTTATTGGCCTAACACGTAATATAATTTTGCCTTACACTTTGAAGTTCTCAAACTATTATTTAAGCCAAACTACGTGGAAGAATGGCTGAAGTCATCGTGTTTAACTGACTACACATTAAACCTTTCGACTAACAAACTCATGATCAGAAGTTTTAAATATCAGTAACCAATGAAGGAACCTAGAACTTATAATTTGCAATATTACATACTAATTCTCCTATAGCATATAAATCATATCTTCAAATTAGATGTTTGAGATCTAATTTGGAACATACCAAATTCGGTCAAGGTCACGATAAATGTAGCCCGAAATATTACTTTCTGTAGTGGGGTCTGATCACAAAATCTACCTATGATTTCATGTGATAATTATTTTTATATTTTACCTCAGTATATGCAGTATAGGTACTTCCATATCATTTTGATCCGGTTTTCTGATTGGTCCACAGCAGGGATATATATTGTGAATCATAAATACAATTTTTGTGGGTTTCAAGCAGATTAGTTTCTGTCGTCAGAAAGTTTCGTTTGGTTTGTTTTGAATTTCGTGCAAAGCTACTCACGGGCTATCTGCGCTAGCCATCCCTAATTTAGCAATGTAAGACCAGACTCTTGGGCTATTTTTTACCAACGAATAGTGGGATTGACCGTCACATTATAATGCCCCAACGACTAGTTACAGCATGTTTGATGTAACTAGGATTCGAACTCTCGACTATTAGATTACGAGTCGAGTGCCCTAACCACTTGGTCATTCCAGGCTTATAGCAGATAGACCAATGTGGGTTTAATATATGAAAACAACATAAATACCTACGAATTAATTGCAACAATATTTCATATTGTTACTTCCTTAGAAATATATGAAAAAAAACCTTTTAAATAGGTTGAGTGCCACTTTTTAGCGATTTAGGATCATTCTTTTTTTGTTTTTGAATTTTGTGCAAAGCTACACGAGGGCTACCTGCGCTAGCCGTCCCTAATTTTGCAGTGTAAGACTGGAGGTAAGGCAGTTAGTCATCATCACCCATCGCCAATTCTTTGGCTACTCTTTTACCAACGAATGGTGGGGTAGACCTTGACGTTATAACGCCCTTATGGCTGAAGGGGCGAGCATGTTTTGTGCAACGGGGATTCGAACCTACGACCCTTGGATTACGAGTCGAGTACCTTAACCACCTGGCCATACCGGGCCCTCGTCAGAAAGAATATTCTATTTAGCTTTCACAGAACCAAAGGTCATCCTGTAAATATTGTATTTATTTGCTACATTTCTCAGCCTAATTGTAACGATATAATAAATAATTTTTAAATATACAGACTAGATATCGGAAAAGAAAAATTAGAGGCTAGGTTACACAACAACAACGAGAAACGTCCTTAGAAATTCTGAAACATTTGTTTTATACACTGAGGGTCAGGTAATAATTGGTTTTGGAAAACAATGTTTAATTTTAACTATCTTTGGGGGTAAAATTTGTTATGTAATTGAACATGCTGGTATATTGTTTTGTTCAAAGCTTTCGGGAATATATATACATAGGGTACATTTTATAATCCCGAATTATAACTTGTACCCTGGAATTTTTTCATTCAGTGCAGCGTTTTTCTGTTTAATTTATTTTTGTTTCGGCTTATGTTTTTAAGTTATAACAATCTATATATATTGTTATATATTTCTCTGATGATACTATAGAAGATTAAAGTATGTTCACACGAAACACAGTGGAAATGTATATCGAAAGAAGATGACGTTACCGTTCTGAACATATGTGACAAGTGTAAAAAAATCAGAGACCAGACTTTGAAATTATGTCCTATAGTTTTATCAGACTTGTTGCTCTGTATTGGAAAATACGATCTCTGGACAGATTTATATATGTGTTATTTAACATATGTATAACAGAAAGATTGAGAAATAAATGAAAACAGAAATCATACCTTTATTTAATAGGTCAAAGTTTTTATATACTTAAACATATACATAATTTCTCCTCACATAAGCAAAACTCACCTTCACCATTGCATTAGGACACACATTAATGTGCTAAATGTGTGCTCGCGTACGTGCTCAGACATATATTAGTCATAATTCAAATCGAGCTTTTTACAAGGTCTCAATTCTAGATACAATGATCAAAGAAATTAAAGTTAAAATTAATGCTGTAGCATATCGTTTTCTAACACAAACGTTGCCGTGAATTCTATGTTTGCTAAGTTATTGTATGTTTGATAGGTTAGAAATTTTGTTACCATAACATTTTTTATACTGCATATACCAAACTTGACAGAGCGACCAACTTTCACACAAACTTTGATTTCTGACGTCATTTGGCCCGGCATGGTCAGGTGGTTAAGGCGCTAGACTCGTAATTTGTGGGTTGCGGGTTCGAATCGCCGTCACACCAAACACGCTCGCCCTTTCAACCGTGGAGACGTTATAACGTTATGGTCAATCCCACTGTTCGTTTAAAAGAGTATCCCAAGGGTTGACGGTGGGTAGTGATGACTAGCTGCCCTCCCTTTTCTCTTACTCTGCTAAATTAGGGACGGCTAGCACAGATAGTCCTCTTTCAGATTTGCGCGAAATTCAAAAGGAAACAAACTGAATTATTTATGTTCAAATTCTATCTTAGATGGAGCCCACGTAGAGATGTTTTTTTGCTGTAATTCTTAATTCATTTCTTTTAAAAGTTCGCTCCTTGATACGCAACATCATTGGAACCACAAAATTGATATCGAAAAGTCTACACTTTTTTCACGTTTCATGTAATTAGATTTTACATTACACTCGAATGTGTATAAAATATCCGCAATAAGACTGCAGTTACGTGTACGTGGTTTTTCATTTTAAGAGTAAACTAATTAAAGTGTTACGGGAAATACCTAAATACCTTTAACAGTTAGCTTATTCGAACGTAATCTATCTCTAACACCAAACATCAGTATCTGCTTAGTTTCAATGTTACGTTTAGACATACACAGGTACGCACCCATTTTAGGCAGACGTATTAAAAAAAATATAGTGATGAAAAGCTCGAACAAATGAACATAGAAAACTTTGCTACTTGTGCTGGACATTGCAATAACTTTTACCAATATACCACTTTCCTTGAAATAGACTATTTTAGAAGTATTACTTCTGTGGTGGTATGTGATACCATTTACTCGAAAATCAAATAATCTAGTTAATAAAAATGTTTAACTTTGGAAAATAATCTGTTCAGGTTTGACGGCACTGAAACAAATTCCTGTTTCACAGTGAAAATAATTGACGTAATTTAATTTATCATTTGAGTTTTGAAGAATGGTATATAAAAAGTAGTGGTTATTTCAGTGAAAACATATATCTCCCTGTTATATAAAATCATTTTTGTTTTTCCTTAAATGTGTGACTTTTGTATAAACCATATACATCTATTTTTAAAATGTTGTTTCCTTATAGAATTTATAAAAATTTGGTTATCTCAATTTTTTGGCTTCTATATATATAAAAGAAAAGAACTTTTAAAAAGCACGTCTTTAACTGAGTTATATCTTTGATGCTCTCTACTATAAAATAATATACTTACTTTACGACGTAGACTGACCCTCTATTCTTTTAAACACAGATACGTCAGCGTCTACTTTTATTTGCGACATGCATGACATTGAATAGCCCAGTGTGCAAGATGTTTCTTTCAGAAATCATGATATACTTACCAGCAGAAAAACTAAGTGCATTGTTGTTGCAAACTCTTAAGAAACAGGTTAACTTCTAGGAAATTTCTTGAGCCTTGAGGACTTCTCAAACTAAATTTTGGTGATAAAAAAAAAAAAAATGTACTAAAGAATTATCCAAAAGAGTTTCAGGAAAGCGTACTCAAAAGGAAAGGCCTGATAATGTTCTATTTTTTTTCTTTAAATAAAGAACCATCTTTTATAGAGACCAAAGCGAGGCCTTAAGCAATGAAGTGTAAGGTAATAGAAGAATGACTGCATAAGAATTTCGCGGAGGTTCTACAGTGCCAAACTTTATGTACATAGGTTCTACAGTGCCAAACTTTATGTACATAGGTTCTACAGTGCCAAACTTTATGTACATAGGTTCTACAGTGCCTAACTTTATGTACGTAGGTTCTACAGTGCCTAACTTTATGTACGTAGGTTCTACAGTGCCTAACTTTATGTACGTAGGTTCTACAGTGCCAAACTTTATGTACATAGGTTCTACAGTGCCAAACTTTATGTACGTAGGTTCTACAGTGTTAAACTTTATGTACATAGGTTCTACAGTGCCTAACTTTATGTGCATATTTAAATAGACAAAGAGAAAAATATTTCGCAACTTATAAAACGCAGGTGGTATAAAATATTACCATATCATCATAGATGTAATATTAGCAAAAAGTAGCCAGTAATAAAAACTTGCAACACTTCATCGGTTGACGTCATGTTATTTGAAATAGCATCGGTGTTTTGTAAAATATGTTGTGATTAATATATCTCCTGATCTTATCTTTTGTAAGGCCGCATTGTTGATCAAAAGGTCTGGGGCTCGAGACGTGCTGCTGTTGAATATTTTCAGCTGTAGATGGCTTATAAAAGTGACAATCTCGTTATGTGTTTGTGTGTGTTGTCTTATGGCAAAGCGACACCGAGGTGAATCGATTCTCTGATTTTAACGTTGTTAATCCAAAGTCTTATCACTGTCCCTACCAGAGTCCAATTTCGTTATTCGGTTGAAATTATAATTACAATTCAGTCTAAAACTTTGCAATGATCCATAAAATATTGTATCTGATAAATATGTGTTCTCGAAAAACTAAATCACTTTACTTGATCTTAAATACATTATATTTATACTTTTTGAAACTTTTTAATAATCAAATAACAGCTATTAAGCGAATTGTGTTTTATTATTAGCAATAATAACATTATTATCTTTCTATTAAGACGTCATTCGTTCTAGTCAATATCGTCAACTACATTGAAGCCATTAATTGTTGTACAACATTACATGGTTGCTACTGTTCTGAGATATTTACAAATTATTTTTTATTTTGTATAACCTAACAAGTATCAATGCAAAACAACGCCTTCAGAGAGCGTTGCAAAACGAATACAGCTAAAATGACAACGTTAGGATTTCAGTTTAAATCTGGGAAGAAAAAACTAAGCCTATTACGTGTATTAACATATTCACCTAACACAAATAATCCGTTTACCTTGTGTCCCTCCCTGATTGCTACATTAACGTCTGAGCTCGCTATGTTTACCAAATTGAGGAATGCGTTATTGAAGCGATACAATTTAAAGACACAAATTATTGTCAAATATACAATTAAAACTTTAATTTAAGCTTATTACATGCTCTGTTTAACCTGTTTGAAAGTTTTCCTAACACAGTAAGATTTTTCGTATTATCGACGAAATGCACCAAGAGACAACTCGCGTAGATCCCTAGCGTTTCCGGTTTAGTGTTAATGAAGCAATCGAAACGTAAATTGATGGAAGGAATAGATTATTCGATTTAATATTTTCTTATTTAGAGTCAGGTAAAGAGTATGAGTGTAATAATCCAATCATTAGTAATCATGTCTTCCTTTAATGTAAACAATGACAGTACCGACATATGACGTAGTCCTTGTATTTGGATATCTTGTTTCCCAGAGAAAAGATGTAAAATACATTTTTCATTGACAATGTCAAATCTACAAAGCGAATCTGGCCCGTCACGTGGGAACCAGTTGATATCATTGAAGACTGTTTTCATTGGTGTACTACAAAAAGGGAAAGTGGTACTGTTGTATAACACCACAGGTGTTTGGCGTACCACATGTGTTTGAACGTACATCAACTCACTTAATGCGTTATTTCTCGTGAGAGTGTGTGTATATGGATCGATGTAAGCGACACAAGGATAGGAACTACAAAGTTGGGTCAACTTATGTTGTGGATTTAGACATTTAAAAATGTGTATGTGAAGCGTTATTACCGAAAATGAAAAACATATTCTAAACCGAGTGAAATAATTCGATTCTATATCTATAAACGTGTTTAAGTTTGGCCCACAGTGGTACAGCGATATGTTTACGGACTTACAACGCTAGGATCCGGGTTTCAATACCCGTGGTGAGCAGAGCTCAGATAGTCCATTGTGGAGCTTTGTGCTTAATTACAAACAAACAAACGTATAAATTTAATATTACCTTTGAAATAAAGCTTTACAGATCAATCAAGCTGCATATTTATTTTAGATTGGGTGTTCACATTAAGGCAAAAAGTGCTGAACATTCTATCATTTAGATATTGTCGCTCAATGTGTTGATTATTGGAAAATACTTACTTCCTTTTAATATATTTATATATGTATAATTCTTTAGATCATTATCGTTTTCCCTCATGGAAGTAAACGTTTTTCTTATTGCAGGGTGCGAACTGTTACATTTCTAGTGGGGAGGAAAGGGGAGTAAAATAAATATAAGGAAACCTATTGGCTTGTGTATACTACACAGCTTAAACAAAGATACGTTCAATAAGTTGCTTCTTTATACCGAATCGACTACTAACAAAATACATATTTCAATGTATACATGTATATTGTTTTATATGAAACGAAAAGGCATTTACAACAATTACTTACACTACACAACAACTTAACATAAGAGAGCACTTATGCTCTATCTTGTGGTGTAATGTCAAGAACTGAACAATAATAAAAGAAACGTTGTTCATATTTCTGAATAGATAGTGTTAGTTTTATTCATCAGGAGAGATAAATTAGACAGAGATGAAAAAACAGACCCACGGTATCCCCTCCCTCATGTAAAATCCTATCTAGATAGTGTGGACACTTTTTTTTCTAAAGCTGGGGAAGTATGACCACATTCCTAATCAAGCTCCTCAGGAAATTTCAAGAATTAGAATGATTTAAAGGTAGTATTCCAACAACACGATGCTTGTTATATCCATTGTCGACGACGCGTTTTACTCACTCCAGAGCTCATTAAATCGACTGGGATTTAACAAACGTAGTGAGCGTCGGAATATTAATTATATAAGCTTATTGAAACAACCGGCTGAGCTCTGGATTGAGCAAAACGCATCTTTGACAATGAATGTGACAAGCATAGTGCAGTTTAAATACTACTTTTACACCATTTTAATATTTGATAATTCCCAATAGACAAGAATAAGAACATAGTGTTTAAAAACGTAGTAAGCCCAATACTAATGTCTTCTGACAAATATAATTACAATAATTATAATTAGTTATGCTTGTAATAAGACATTAATATTAGGGCACGGCGTGGTTGAAATATTATCATACACTTTTCTTCTTGAGAAAACAAAGACCCTAAGAGGCTGGACAAATAATGTTTGGTTTGTTTAGAATTTCATGCAAAGCTACACAAGGACTATCTGCGCTAGTCGTACCTGATGTAACAATGACAAACTTGAGGGAAGGCAAATAGTCAACACAACCCACTGCCAATTATCGGTTTCTTTGCGATTGCATTATCCTGTGACCAATCATTCACTCACTCGCAAACTGAAACATACGGCCCGGCATGGCCTGGTGGTTAAGGCACTCGAGTCGTAATCCGATGGTCGCGAGTTCGAATCCCTGTCACACCAAACATACTTGCTCTGTCGTTAAAATGTTACGATCAATCCCACTATTTGTTAGTAAAAGAGTAGCCCAAAAGTTGGCGTGGGTGGTGATGACAAGCTGCCTTCCCTCTTCTCTTACACTGCTAAAGTGGGGACGGCTAGCGCAGGTAACCTTCTTGTAGCTTTGCGTGAAATTAAAAAAAAAACAAGCAAACAAAACAAACCGAGACATACTGATGTAATCCTTTCGGCCAAATTAAAAAAGATCACAACATTTTAGAAACCAGGGACTTATGGTATCTTATACGATACAGAGATGAGGACACGCTAGAATTAAGAAATGTCGGTGGTTTTCTCGATCAATGTTTTCAGGTCAAACATACATACAAACAACTACACTAAAACTCGAAAACAAGTACTGTACTATAAGTAATGAAAATGTAAAGGATAGACAGAACTCGTAATGTGATTACATTCCACAATATCATGGATTTAAAATGTATTGTTAAGTACTACTTTTAAATAATGAATTATTTTGGTTTCTGTTTAAGCAAAAAAACTATAGAAAAGATTATATCCACGATGCCAACCACCGTCAACTCTTAAGCTACTCTTTATCAACAAAGTGTAGGATTGACTTTCACATTGTAATGTCCGACGCCCAAATTGGAGTATGATCGAGAGCGGATTTGGATATTACGATCCGCTGATTGCCGTGGCAGATCTGCACAATTGAGGAATATATTTACTTAAATTCGGGCCCACCACTTGATTACAACAAATTAATACCTGCGATAATCAAGTTGTATGGCCAGAGCTACTGTGTTCAGTATGTGTAACGTTGAATTATACCACACAAAACGTGGAGAAGTGCCCTAACCACTTGGCAGCTTTCTGTATTCTTATACACGTAGTCTTAAGTTTGATATAATTATGCTTAATTTTCTGTAATAAACTCGTAACTAAACTTAGAATTTTCATCTATAACTTTTATTATAGGTTGTTTTCTCTTAAATCTAACGAACATTTCGACTGACTTATGATTTTATACGTATTTCTATAAATGTTCACGATGACATATTTGTTATAATATTTCAGGCTTAGAGAAAAATATCTTATACTTGTAACCGTCTGTTATCGCTAATTATAGATGTTACTTGAAAATATAAAACTGCCTGCTAATACCCGTAATAATATTGCATATTTAATGCTTGACTTAAACAACTTACCATACCAGAACGACTTAGTGTGTCATTAATATAATAAACGTTTTCACCAGTTGCTGTATAAACAAGGCATTTAACTAACGGTGATTAAAAGACAGTTTTGTTATTTTTCCGTTCTTACTGAATAATTATGCTCATAGCGAAACACTTCTGAAACGTTTGTGTGTGTGTATAATTAAGTATCTGTCTTTAAGAGTCGTAAAATTCAGTGAAAGGGAAGTTTTGCTGGTCGTAATGTTACATAAACTTATAATAAGCTATTCGAATGCACATAATTAAATTATTGGCTTTACGTTTGTCAGAACAGTATAATTTGTTCTTTCGAAAATTTTACGTGAAACATACTATGTAAATTTAAATTAATATTATCACTATGTGCAATTATCTCCTTTCTGAGTTATTGGCGTTTTATTTGGCTCCGTCTTCGTATACATTCGATTTTGCATTTTATGTATTAAATAGGCGCATATAAACTAGATAATACCAGAGTTGTTTCTTAACTCTACGATGATTTTGTTTTTGTTTTGTTTTGTTTTGAATTTCCTGCAAAGCTACACGGGGGCTATCTCTCCTGGCCGTCACTAATTTAGCAGTGTAAGACTATAGGGAAGGCAGCTATTCATTACCACCAACCACCAACTCTTGGGCTACTCTTTTACCAACGAATAGTGGGATTGACCGTCACATTATAACGCCCCACGGCTGAAAGGGCGAGCATGTTTAGTGTGATGGGTATACGAACCCGCCACCCTCAAATTATGAGTCGAACGCCTTAACCCACCTGACCATGCCGGGCCTATAAATGTATATATATGCATTTCAGAAATGGAGAGGTATAAATATAATTGCTTTTGTTCGTTTGTTTGTTTGGTTTGAATTTCGCGCAAAGCTACTCTAGGGCTATCTGCGTTAGCCATCTCTAATTTATTAGTGTGAGACTAGAGGGAAGGCAGATAGTCATCACCACCCACCGCCAACTTTTGGACTATTTTACCAATGGATAGTGGGATTGACCGCCATATTACAACGCCCCCACGGCTGAAAGAGCGAGCATGTTTGGTGTGACGACCCTCGGATGACGAGTCGAGTGCTTTAACCACTTGGCCATGTCGGACCCTTTCAATGGCGTGCTGAACTGTGAGTCTGGAGATCAACTGTGTAGGTCTATATATGGCAAAAAAAAAATCGTGTTCTGCACATTAGGGTTGTAGTTGCATCAAAAGTGTAGTAACCAAATTACACTATTTGATTTGATAGGAGCAGCCCAAGAGTTGATAATGGGTGTTGCTGATGACGTAATTATCTCCTCTTTGGTTTATCGATTGAAAATTAGAGACAGTAAATGCAAGTAACCCTTGATTAGCTTTGTGCCAATGTCTGAAAATAAAACAACAAAAAACACGAAACAATAAAATTTATTGTTCCAGTAAAACAAGAAGTTACATTACTTTATTCGAAAAACTCAAATTATGTTTGTTTGTAGTTAAGCACGGAGAGACAGAATGGGATATCTGTGCTCTGCCCACCACCGACATCGAAACCCAGTATCTAACAGTGTAATTCAAACAAATTCTTAATGGCATTAAATATAGCATTATTAGGCTTAATATATCCTACTACGACAATCAAAATTTATATTTTATAAATGTCACTTGGTAAAAATTCATTTCATAATCTTAGATCATAAGCACTTTAACACAAAAACGTTCTGACTTACAAGACTCAGTCTTATTGATTCATTATTTGATATTGTTTATCATATAGCAAATACAGTAATATAAACAATAAAAAAATGCATCAGCCTTTGTTTACTTTTGCTTAAAGCTACACAACAGGCTATCTGTCTTCTGTCCATAACGGAGAATCGAAGGCCGAACTTCAGCAATGTAAATTTGTGAACCTAACCCTGGCCCATAGGGAAATAATAGTTATTTATCGTTTATCGCCTATTTTTATTTAAAAGCAAAAGTATTATACTTTACTTTATGTTAACCGTTTAAGTTAGTACTTTAACCCATATAAACTATTGAATTTACATGGTAAATAAACATACGATTTAATATTTCAGTAAAAGCGAAATATTTCAGATGTTCAGATTATAAATTTTAAATAAAATTCTATTGATTTTTCAAAACATTTGTATTTCTGTGTTGTATTTCGCAATTAATTTGTTATCTTAGGCCCACGGTGAAACTACTGAAAAGATACATGGACTTTCTTTCTTTAGCTTTATGGACTGCATTACTCTGGATTTTTATTTATAGGTAAATGTTTCACCTATGCTGAGTTATTCCACTGTATTTGTACGTGTCGAAATTAATAGTTAAAACAATCATTCGCGTTATAATTGACTCGCAATATGAAAGTCGCGGATTCGAATCCCCGTCACATCAAACATGCTCGCCCTTTCAGCCGTTGGGGCGTTATATATTTTGCGGTCAATCCTACTATTCGTTGGTAAAAGAGTAGCCCAAGAGTTGGCGGTGGGCGGTGATAACTAGCTGTCTTCCCTCTAATATTTCACTGTTAAATTACGGACGGGTAACGCAGATAGTCCTCGTTTAGCTTTGTGCAAAATTCGTAACAAACCAAACTACATAACAATGTTTTCACTGACTTACACATTTTCTTACTTCATTAAAAAGTTATAATTAGACTTTCGGAAATACGTTAAAGTGTGTGTGTGTGTGTGGAAAAGGTAAAGCTGTTCTTTTATCCGCATGCATTGATATTGATCATTACGTCTTTTATTAATGACCTAACTTTACGGATAATTACTTGCTTCAGTCAATATCCACTGCCAGTAACAGAATCGAATATCTTCTTGCTTCAAATGTATCTTTCAACCAGGTCGGCCAGCTGCCAAGTAAAAACTGCTGAGTTCTGGTCACCGTATGGTTATGTTCTGCTTTACCAAGTAATTGCAGTTTATGAAAACATCTAATGAACCGTATTGTGCCAGCAGTAATATTAATATTTCTACTTGATTTTTTATTCTAAGTGTGACAGAGTTTATAGGAAATTTGATACATGGAAATGGTATAATTATGTACACTGTCCAAAAGAAAAACGTGGTTTGATATGTGCGCATGAAGTTTATACATACAGTCACCATAGATCACCACGAGATACAAGAACATTGTCCAGTCTGTACAAATCCTATAAGTATTTAATCCCTAACAAGTGTTTTTGTTTGTTACTTCTGCAGAAGTAACCTTAGTGAAGGCTCGTGGGAAACGTTGATGTAACGGTGTTGAAGGTCACCGACCTGCAGAAATAATACGTTAGCTTGTAATGTCTCCAACTGTGGCAGGCTAATATTTTACAGCATGTTGAGGTACGTGTTTCTCATGACAGTTGCTTCTAAAAAAAAAAAAAAAAGGAACAGACCAGTGGCAGCGTTATGTGTGATTGCTACCCAAAAGTTTATTTTGGGCCCATTTCTCACATATTCATGTGCTGTGAAAAGGGTTTAAATATTGTTTATCCACGTGCAACAGACTTTGGTAAACAGTTTTCTGTTAGATATACAGGACTATTTCATTTAAATTTAATATGAGAGTTATGACGTACTAAATTAAACACCCGTGCTTTATAATTATCTATCTTAGAAGTGATGATATATCGAAGATTTGCTTACGTAACTGTTTAGGTACTATTTATCACCAGCAAGTCACAGACGCTTACTGTAAGAATCTTGCACATACATACATAAAATCCAGACATTTTTTTCCAAATATAATATTGCAGAAGTATTTCCACAAATCTTGGATACCCTAAAATTTAAATGTAAGAAACAAAACAATAAACATAAAGACTAGGGCGGTTATAACTGATAACGCCCGATTTATGAGTACCAAACAAGACTTTAGTTTGTGAACAAAGTAGGAAACTAAAAGAAATAAAACTATTTTAGATTTTTCTGTTTACATAGTTTGCATCTTATGCGTAAAATATGCATGTTTATTAATATTTCCCAAAAGTTTGGTTTGTTTTGAATTTCACGCAAAGCTACACGAGGGGCTATCTGGGCTAGCCGCCCCTAATTTGCAGTGTAAGACTAGAGAAAAGGCAGCTAGTCATCACCACCCACCGCCAACTCTTGGGCTACTCTTTTACCAACGAATAGTGGGATTGACCATCACATCATAATGCCCTTACGGCTGAAAGGACGAGTATGTTTGGTTTCCCAAAAGTTAAAGTGGCTAATTTTTTTGTTTTATTCTCAAAATTATGCACCTTTGCAAAATATATTTCACCGACTTTGCCTACTTTTGATTATACAGCTAGCTTTATGAAGTTATCCGGAAACATTGAGTACTGCAAGCTTTGTTCAACAACAAAATATAAAAATATTGGTACATGCATTATTTTTATTAATAAAATAAATGTAAATAAGAAGGTTTGTTGTTCAGACTTTCGCGACGTTTTATTGTCAAATGCGTTAGATTTGCTTTAAAATTGCTTTCAAAATAATCTGTTTCTGTTTTACTATTATTCGTTGCTAAGAGAAGTAACTCCAAAAGTGTAAGCGCTTACAACGTTAGCACATGGCAACTAAGGTCAGTAAGTTCTTATTTTATCTCTCCCAAATGTTATGATTTTGTATATATCGCGAGCTGGGGCGTCTGTCCGAGCGTTCGTCTTTCTCCAATTTACAGCGATTTGAAAAGCTGCGCATGCTAGCAAATATCAACATATACTTTTAAAATTATAAAGAATAGACATGATTAATATTGATACCAAATTTTGTTTAATAACCAGAATTTATACAATATATTGTTAGGAATTAATTGCACTATCGTTCACATTTTAAAAAAGAGACGTAACTTAAGTAATTATAATGTATGTTTACCGTATATTATTGTTTAAGCACTCAAGCTATGACTTTTCACGGTATGTTGTGACTCAAAGCTTTGACTCTGAGTGAAACCGAGAGTACAACACATTCAGTTTTTCAATTTGAAATTCATGAAGTAATTTGAGTTGATAGATCAACTGAAACTATCCCTCTCTCTTGGGGCGGGTACTTTTGCTTGTATCTACCAATCCTAGCAGCATGAAATCATGCTGTGGGTGCTACCTTTTTCCTTTTAGTTTTATTTATCCTTGAAAGTTGTCCACATAAACGATGAATGGGGAAGAAATATGTAATATATTTGATAACGTGTGAAATATAAAAAAAAATATCCTGGTTTGTATTTTATTTCTCTGTTCGAGTTGTATCCTTTAAAAGTCTAGATAAATAATGGTTACAATGTAAGTATCTTGAGTTGATGTAACATCAAAAATACATTAAATCGATCCAGAACCACTGGAGTAAAAGAAAAATCTAAAATGCTACTCAAGCTCAAAAAGTAGAATCGTCACCGTTTAGGTGGATTAAGAGTAAAGTTACAGTAAACACAGTGCAATGTGGTGAATTATGAGTTAAGCCTAACATAAATCCAGTTTTACAACACATGAATAAAATGGTACAATGTGAGTAATAGGAAGTTGCTTTATTTTTGAGACATCACCTACTCTTTGAGCTTAAACAGATCGTTGGGTTTTTGTTTGTTTTCGATTGCTATTTGGTGAATAAAATATGATAATTGCTTGTTTGTTTTTATAAAACAGTGTGAATGAAGTTGCAAATGTTTTGAACTGAATGTAATTCACAAATGTTTTGCATTTTGTATTACAGGCTTGCAGGATGGAACTAAAGTGATTTGTACTGTGAAGAAACAATGTTACTTTTTAATTAAAATACAAAGTATTCAGAATCAGATTATGTGTATTAGGTCTTCTGAACATCAAGTGTAAACAATGTGAACAACACACCAAACGATCCAAATACCAATATATAGGTTATTATGTTTTGAGTTTCTCTTAAAGTTTGTGAAACTTTTAAATTCTCTGTAGTGAGAAAATATCTAAAGGTTTTATCATTAAATACTTCTCGGTAACTTAAAACGCTAGAATCCAGATTTCGATACCAGTGGTAGGCAAAAAAAACATAGCTCAGGGTGTAGCTTGTGTTTAACTTCAAAGAAACCAAATTGTCATAAATTAGAATATGTTACTTGTAAAAAGTAAAAATCGTTAACGTGTCTGTAAACCCTAAAATACTATTTAGTACAAGCACGTGGCCTTGATGTTCCCGCGATAAATGTTTTGAAAAAGTACAGAATTTAATTACATTTATATATGTATTTTAAAATAATTATTTATCAGACTGCTTTACTTTTTTTTTTACTTCGGATTACATTTAACACATATGAGGTTTTTCTTTTGTAACATAATGTGATACGGAATAGCCCTACTATCTGGGTTAGAATATAGTTTGAGTTTTATATTATTACGATCTGATCACGGTTTATCGTTCTAAGTTATACCTATGATACCAATCTATGATCTGTTGGCCCGGCATGGCCAGGTGGTTAAAGCACTCGACTCGTCATCTGAGGGTTCGAATCTCTGTCACACCAAACATGCTTGCTCTTTCAGCCGTGGGGGCGTTATAATGTGACTTTCAATCCCACTATTCGTTGGTAAAAGAGTCGCCTAAGAGTTGGCGGTGGGTGGTGATGACTAGATGCCTTCTCTCTAGTCTTACACTGGAAAATAAGAACTGTTAGCGCAGATACCCTTCGTGTACCTCTGCACGAAATTCAAAACAAATCAAACCAAACTATGATTTGTTCCTAACTCTTGGTAAACAATCTGTTTTCATAGGCTGTGAAATTAGTATTTCAGTCATGATTTAGAATTTACAACAAGAACTAAAGTAGATTTTATTACATATCTTCCGGTGATAAATGGTGCTCTACTTTGCAAAAGTGCAAACAATTAGAAAGTAAAGCGTTTCAGTTAGTTTCGAAATTCGTGTAGTTATTATTAAGTTCAATTTCCTAAAACAGTGGCTTATACATATTCTCAAACTTTTTGAACAGTAATATTAATAACGGAGGAACTCATAATCTATTCCGAAGAATATGTTTAGATAATTCTTTTGCTTATTGTGTCAGCAGATATGTTATAACAAATAGCTTATGTCCTGCAATCGCATGGAGAATTAAAGAATAATAATAAAAAATAACTAAATATTCGTTAAACCCACAAGGAAGACATGAGGGATGAGGGGGGGACCTAAGGGTACATACCATGTTTGGTGGCAATCTGTTCAACAATGCGCCAGTTAGAAACGGACGCATACAGACTTTTGTTAAATAATGATTTAGGTCAGTACAAAAGAGTGGCTGTCTAATGAGTAGTGTGAATTCAGGAAGCTCAATTCGTGTGAACTAACCTGGATAGGAAAACAAGCAATATTATTTCAGAATGACAAATGTTATTTTCATGTCGTATCAGAAATCGGCATCTGGCGGATGTTTTGTTGCAAGACAGGAATGCTTGCATTTATACTGGAACAATATTCGTGTGTTTCACATCTTATTGAAACGACGGTAGCATTAGATACGTCATTGTAATTTCCATATCAGTCACTCTGACAGTCCTGTATTTCTAGTAAATACACTACGTTATTCGTGAAATAATCATAGGTTAACATAGATCAGTCATTGTTTGGCCTTTAGTTGTTGCTATCATGAATGTTATTCACAAAAATCTTTCCAGTTTCAACACCATTATTTGAGATTTGCTATTTGATAGATACATGAAGAGACACTTTGCAAAGAGCGTTACTATTATTCAGTTTGATGAATACTTTTCAAACTCAACATTTGCTCTCATACTTTGTAGTTGCATATGTGTATTAAAGTTGGAATTAAAGGAACTGTCCGGACAATGCCTTACAAAGTCAAATATACCACGCTGACACCATGTTTTTACAAGACCGTGGTTTGTTTGAACGTATAAAATGAATTTTGTATTGACAGCTTTGACTTCATGGACACATCTAAAGATCGAAAACGTTTACACACATTTAACTGTTTGTTTGCTGTTAAGCGTAAAGCTGCACACTAAGCTATTTATGCTGTGCTTATCGCGAGTATCGAACCAAGAATTTAGTGCTATAAATCATTAATCAGGAAGTTACAGCTTAATTAGAAAAACACCGATAACAATTTAAATAAGCATATAAAGAAGTATTTTGATCACTGTATTGATACTTGATGAAATACAGATTGTCTTAATTAAAGATGGCGAATGTAATCGATTTGTGATTTCATACGTATTAGTTATTTGTTTTTTTAGCTCCAATGATACTATTAACTGTTAACGCTTTATCTTCTTCATTAAGTAAATAGTTCAATATACCGAAATAAATGTATATTTCTAGCTGTTCACTCGTAGTTGAGGGGGTAAACTACAATTACCTTTCCCTAGCTAAGAATATGGGACGAGGTAAAGGTCTTAACTAATAATTTGATCTAAGTTTTAAAATAGTCTCACTGTATGAATTCTTTTGTTGTTGTGATTTGGAAGGTGGGGAACATTTACATCAAAGTTTAAAATATTTCGTTCTCAAGGTTTGAGAACGCGTTATATGTTCATTCAAATTTGTACTGTACTGATTATATTTTTGTATTTTTCAAATAACAACAATTTGTAATTATACAAAGCTAGTTCTGACCAATTTTCGTTTGGGCGTAAGACTTAGATTGTAATTGCAGATCAGTTGAAGGAAATCCCATCAAAGGATATAAGTAAAATTCGTGGAATTAGAAATGTTCAATGATATAAGCTTAATTTATGGACGAAGAGTAGGCAAAGAGATAAGAGGAAATAAGAGGCCGACGAACAAAACAGCCCATTATTTTGTGTATAAAATAAAGAGAGGGAGATGTCCAATCCAAAGCGGTGTAAGTGGGCAAACAATTATGTAATCTCAGCTTTTTACGAAAAAGAACATAGAGTATTTCAACCTCTAAAATAAATATGCATAGACATATAATATCAACTCTTACAGGTGCACGTGAAGATAAGGATGGTCAGTTAGGGAACGTCCCCTCTCTCTCAGAGAAAAACAAAACAAAGTTTAGTATAGATATAAACCAGTGTTGAATTCAGGTCTTTTCAATATGGGGCAGGAAATGTGAACCTTGGGAAAATGAATTAAAACTCCTCTTCGACAAATAGATTTTTATTCAGGGGGATATTTTTTGGCATAAGGAGAGTTTCCCCTGTACGCCCCCTGAATTCAACACTAGATGTGTACAGAGAAGTATGAAACATCTTGATGAGGAAGTACAAGATTTAAAATTTCCATTATTTGCAATGGGGAGCTGTACGAAGTTATAAGACAATTAGTAGAGATGCACACTAAGGGGTAAAACTAATACTTGTTGAAATGTACAAAGAGATGAGGTCAACTCTTAATAGGGAAATAAAAGAAGAATAAATGTAAAGTTCAAGTGAAAAATAACATTTAAAGAATAGGTCAAATTATTGGTGGAAAAGGATGTAAGATAATATTATGAATTATTGATGGAAAATACACAAAAATAATTTACTGGCTTTAAAATGTGCTTGAATAAGAAGTTCAATATCTAGTGAAGTTAGATTAAAGTATAGAAATGTGCATTGATAATTTCGTATTATGAGGAGCTCCAAGGTTTGGGCCGAATATTCTGTTGGAAAAATACAAACTGGGATAGTTCCAACGTTTGATAGGGAAAGTACCCAAAGAAAATGTAAAACACCGAAATATTTTGTGTTAAATGAAGGAAGTACAGGTTGTTGAAAGTGTAGAAATCGATAAACGTGTAAAATTGTTGCAATACTTAATCTTTGATGATGTGTTGTGTATTAGATCATTCAGCCGTATGTGGAACGTCGAAATGCTCCATCTCAAGAAAGCTCAAGTCAACCAAGTGTAACAAATATTACTTTTTATATTTGTAAAAATCACCGATCTTTTTTCAACACATTATCTGGAAAATCATGATTATGGACACTGTCTGTATGTTTTGTGCAGTGTATCATCTACGAAAATGGTTATTTTAATTGGTACGATACACTATCCATAAATTACGCTGGAAATGTTTGGTGCGATTTTGCTTACAAATTGATCACTTTAGAGTGTGTGAAGAATTCCTTCCACAAGTTCTGATTTCATGTTGTCTTATGTAAAATGTGAAGGACCGTTTTGCGCAATATGTAGGATTTCCCTCTCTTTGAAGTTCCCATAGTAGATATCACCATGGATGCCAAGAAACCTCAAAACAAGAGTTGTCTCTGGGACCACGAAGATTTTTCGTCAATAGGTCAATATATCCATGCAACAGTTTCAAAGTCTACTAAATGATAAAGTTACAGAACACTTCTTAGGTTCTATGGATGAGGATTTTTTCGAAAGTATGTCATAGTCTTTCAGGCATTATAATGGATATTTTTGAAATACAACATAAAAAACACTATCCTTACTTATATTCATTATACTAATTTTGTAACTGTCCGCCTCATCAGGGTTAAATGTTTCATTGAGAAACAAGTAAAACAAACAAAAAGGAATTTCACTGTATTTTACCTCATAAAACTATTTCTGATTAACTTGTACTATTGTATTTAACGCACAGATTTACAGTACTAAGTCTTTTGGCGCTTTATGTGATATTATGTATTTTAAGCTGAAGTCTTTGGTTTGAATTTTGCGCAAAGCTACACGAGGGCTATGTGCGCTAGCTATCCCTAATTTAGCAGTGTAAAACTAGAGGGAAGGCTGCTAGAAGTCACCACCCACTGCCAACTCTTGGGCTACTCTTTTATCAATTAATAGTAGGATTAACTGTCACATTATAATGCCCATATGGCTGAAAGGACGAGCATGTTTGGTGTGACGAGGATTCGAACCCGTGACCCTCAGACTACGAGTCGAGTGCCTTATCCACCTGTGCATGCTGGGTCAAACTTAAGTGACTGTTCTTGCTAAATGGTTTTTATAGTATGCATGTATATATAAAAATAAAAATGAAAAGCCGTCCGTCTGTCACACAAATATCTCCGTTCATATATGCAACGGACGATGCATTATGCTGGGTATATAATTAGATCAAAGGGTAGGTAGGTTGATCGAGATGAGTAATAAAATCAAATCGAATATACACGCGCTCCATGCTTTGTATTACTGGCGCACAAAAATCATAAACATTGACTAAAATTCCCCATTGCGTTTGCTTGGTTGTCAAGAGGACACATTGACGCAAAATCACCAAATGTTATCGAGCCCAAACCCTTGGCTACAACTCTATAACAACTCACATGTTTTACCCGCAGCACATTTCAATCAAATTCACTGTCTTTACCATCACAATCAATCACTTGCAGGGTCATACAGTTGATGATGCAAGTAGGAATATGTCTTTAAGGTTCAGTTTCTCGCGTGTTTCAATCTATAAGAATTTATCGAGAAGAACATTTGACAATATACAAAAGTCACAATGATAATCAAGCAAGAACAATACTTAAAGATGATAACAGATATACATAAAAATTGTTTTCTTCAAATACTAGAAATATGATATTGATTCTCCATACATATATTGTTAATATATTATAATTAATTCACATAAAACATGTTCATAAATTATTTATTTAAGTATAATTTTAAGGAGAAAAACTAATTATTATTTCCAGTTATAGTAGGAGCATTCAGCTTGTATTTGTTATTTCACAGCTATAATGTAACAGTATCTATGTCATCTTATAGTCGGATATTTCAGTCAACCTTATGCATGCGGTTATATTTTACTTTATTATTTCATAACTTTGCAGGAAGAATTTCCTTGGAAGAACATTATCATACAGGGAATATTTGAGATGATCCATGAAATAACAAACGCGTGAACGTTTTACCACGTACAGTGTAAACTAATATACAAAAGCTGTTTGATAAGAGTGTCGCTTTTCCCAGGTGAAGTGATTCTTTTAAAATGGTATAGTAACATACTATAGCTCAAGTAGTAATATTTGTGCCGTTTACAAAATGTATTACTGTCATTTTTACTAGATGACAGAACATGTAAAATAATAAAATCGGTGTGTACGGTCTTTCAGCTGAGCATAACAAGAGAGAAAAACGTAATATACTCTCTAAAGGAGTTCTGGTGAATAAATCTCTATCTAACGTTTTCTGATTTTTTATATTTTTTTTACAGAGGAACCATTTGTTTAAAGCCTTCGATGAAAGGTAAAAGACATGAGTTGTATGTAATGAGAATTTTAGCCAGCGAGGCGTAGCTTCACACTACCCCATCAATATTCGATGTTTCATGCAGGGATTACTGGAGGAAGAAATAGTCCACACAGCTGATATCGTGATCCACATAGTAACTGTTCTTTCTCAAATAGTAAATGTTCTGTTACTGTCGAACACTAAATTGTCTTGAAGTCTAAGTACATGATATGTTTTAATCAGCTTTTTTTTCACCACTGTCGAAAGTGCGTATTTTTATATATCGTATTTTTACGATATAAAATTTGAGTTTATCAGGAAAGTTAACAGCTACAAAAGTTAACAGAGAAACGAGATTTGTTTTTGTTTGCTTCGTAGTCTTCCATTGAATTTTAATTGTAAGTACACAAACAACCACACACACACACACACATATATATATATATATATATAAATTGAAAACATTGAAACCTCTAATGCATATACATAACTGATTTTTAAAGAGACTAACATGTCTCTTTGAAATATTAGAGCGCGAATAATAATTGACTATTATTGTTTCTTTATGTTAAGTTAATTAATGTAGTTATTTTAGTTGCATAACTTATGATATATGTTATGAAAAAGATTTGAAATAAAAATATTCGGTAAACATCGAGAAATTCGTGAACTCAATGTTTATAACACATTTGGTTGGCTAAAACATGTTCATAATAGCTAAAATCAGTATTAAGAGGTGTAAACTCTTTAAGACCTTAAAGAAACTACCTTCTAGAGTTTGTAGAAGAACGTTCCTAAACTGCTAAAGGTGCAGTAGTTTCACTATTCTAACTTTCATAACAGAGTATTCTTCTACTACAGTTTGCGTATTGACTTAGGGCCGTTACGTATCATAATTTATCTCGTATGAGTATCCGTTTTATTATGCCATGTCTGTTTGTCTGTCTGTTTTTTGAATTTCGCACAAAGCTACTCTAGGGCTATCTGTGCTAGCCGTCCCTAATTTAGCAGTGTAAGACTAGAGGGAAGGCAGCTAGTCATCACCACCCACCGCCAACTCTTGGGCTACTCTTTTACCAACGAAAAGTGGGATTGACTGTAATGTTATAACGCCCCCACGGCTGAAAGGGCGAGCATGTTTGGCGCGACGGGGATGCGAACCCGCGACCCTCAGATTACGAGTCGCATGCCTTAACACACTTGGCCATGCCGGGCCATTATGTTATGTACATTGTTTATTACCATTTCAAATATCCGGAATTATAATTTTAATTTGGAAGTTAATTAAATGTTAATATGTATGTACTCAAATTTATGATATTTGCCAACAAGACTGATACAAATAATTTTCATTTTTAACACAAACATATTTCAGTGTACAAAAAACAATGTAATTTATGATGACGGTTATTAAAAATAATTATTGCAAATAATTATTTATATACAAAAAAAAAAAAAATTCACAAATAATGTTCAGTCTTTTATTTGGTATAAAACTTAATATTTTATTGACGGCCCAGGTCCACGACGAGCGAATTAATTTCATGTTTATACACAGATACACTTCATTTGACGGGAATGCAAACCAACGTGGTTTACAAACTTATTTTTCACAGAGGAAGATAGACATATAATGTCCTCGTAGAAGTACTAACGTCCGAAGTTAATTCTCCAAACGTTCCTGGTCAAATATCTGATTTTCTGATTTCTAATCGTTTATCACCATTATAGCTTCCGAGGCTTTTAGCAGACCAAAAATATTGTTTTAACTGTCTTTTAGGAGACTTTTTCGAAAGCTCACTTGGTAAGAATACTATCAATCACTAGTATTACATACACACCTAGTATATTGTTGATTCTTACGCTTGAGAATCTTCTAGAAATTTAGAGAACAGGCAGGACTTGCCCAATACCCATTTAACAATATAGATTACATAGAGTAAACTAAAACAAGCAAAGATATTAAAATAATATTAAATCCTTCAGGGCTAAGGACGTTTTGCACTGGAAATATATGTATATATTTTAACTTTTTTTTTGGCGGCGACTCGAATTGCAGCCATAAGTACACTAAAGCATACGTGATTCGAGCTTAAAAATTCTGTCTTACTTACTCACTTTTATAATTAACGCTATTGTTATTATTCTTATTTAAATTTTGTTGAATATTTTTTAACTTTGGGGTATATTTTAAATATATGTAATAGCAGTAACACGATCACACTTAATTTTGTATGATAATTTTAGGATTGCTACATTTAGATCACGTGCCGAAACAGCAGTGTTTTAAGACTGTATAGTTCAAATCTCAAATATTAAGAAAGTACCGAAACCAAGGTAAAATATAACTGAGTATATATGTAATCTAGTTTTTTATGGAGTTCGTATTAAAACAAAATGACAGCACTCGAAAGTGTTCAGTTGCCCATTTGAATCTTGCGCAAAGCTACACGAGGGCTATGTACATTGGCCGTCCCTAATTTAGCAGTGTAAGACTATAGAGGAGGCAACTACTCAACACCACCCACCGCCAACTCTTGGGCTATTCTTTTCTCAACAAATAGTGAAATTGACCGTCATGTTGTGACGTTCCAACGACAGAAAGGTCAAGGATATTTGATTTGAACGAGGCTCGAACCCGCAACCCTCTGATTGCGACTCAACCACCCTAACAATCTAGCCATGCCAGGCCGTTTAATTAGCTAGAATGATACAGTTCATTAGATTAAGTCACATTTTTGTGATACATAGCGGCGATTTCCATCTGTGAGTTATAAGGCTGTATATTTGTACCGTTAAGTATAAAGCGAATGTGCCCGTTAACGACAGTCACAAGGCTCGATTTTCAACGGTAGACAAAATACTGATGACTCAATGTATGGCTTTGCGCTAAAATATACAAACCTTTAGCGAGAATTTTTTTGTTTCGAGATAGTTACTCGAGGGCTATCTGCGCTGTAAAATGTCATCATCACCCGGTATTCCCAGTCGGTCACCCTCTTTAGCTTTGTACTTTAGGAAATGTCCCTTATGAGCGCTAATTTTCCCCTGTGAAAAAGTTTGTTTATTTCAGATTTTATCACAAACTTGCGTAAGGCTTATCGGTGCAAACCGTACCTAATTTTAATATTATAATCTAGATAGAAAACAGCTAGTCAACAGCACCCACCGATATCACTGGTGGTACTCTAATAGATTAGAATATGCGGAACGCTGATTTTGCGATAACGGGATACGAACATATAGCTCTTGGATTCACAATTCGCCACCCTAAGAGAAGGTTATTTTTATTCGCGATTGTGCTGTATGTTTCCACTTGATCTGAGTATGTATTAAAGTCGTCGAAATTCTTTTTTTTTCTGTGTGAACGTGTGCTACAAGATCACGTAATGCGTGAATCTATTGAAATAACTTATCTACGAAAGGTAACGATACGTTAACACATTGAAATCAGGTATGATTCAGGTTTAAGTGTGTTCAAATACTATAAAATTATGAACCTCTGACCTCTGACTAACGCACAAAAATGAAAGATAAAGATTTAAGTAGCCATTCCATGTTGGAACTTATATTAGTGGACTTTGTTATTAAACAGACACCATGTTCTTCTATGCGCGTGTGAAAAATAGTTTAGGTTTATTAACAACATATATCACTTTATTTTCCCTTTCAATAACTTAAATGCAGCTTGTGAAACCACACATATTATCTAAAATTAGGTTACCAGCCTCATACAGTGACCAGCTGACAGTTGAACCAGCTTGTAGTTTCTACAGTTTGGTTAGACAAATGTACTGAGTCATCATCACGCAAGGTTTACCACGAACTTCGCAAAACTGAACATTTTAATTGTTCTTCGAAGAAATATGTGTCGATTGAAGAAAATAAAATGACTAGGACTTGTAGGTGGGTGTTATGTTAAGCTACAGTTTTAGAGACTGTGATATCCTGAGTGAAAAAATTAATGAACGTCTCACATACGTTTGGTTTGATTTTTTGAATTTTGCGCAAAACTACTTGAGGGCTATCCGGGCTATCCGTCCCTAATTTAGCAGTGTAAGACTATAGGGAAGGCAGCTAGTCATCACCACCCACCCCCAACTCTTGGGCTACTCTTTTACCAATGATTGGCCGTCACTTTATAACGCCCCACGGCTGAAAGAGCGAGCATGTTTGGTGCGACGGGGATGCGAACCCGCGACCCTCAGATTACGAGTCGCACGCCTTAACACGCTTGGCCATGCCGGGCCCGTCGTATACGATTATTCCCACAAGTAATTTCAGTTATAGAACAGTTGAACCTAACTCAAATTATTACGTTCTCGGTGAAATCTGAAGACGTTCGTTATATGATTCTGGCAGGTTTTCACGTGTTGTTTGAATTAGCTGTTTTCAGCCTTACCCCCCATAGGCACAGCGGTATGTCTGCGGACTTACAACGCTATAAACCGGGCTTCGATACCAGTGGTGGGTAGAGCAAATATAGCCCATTGTGTAACATTGTGTTTAATTATAAAGAAACAAGCAAAAAGCCTTTTTTCAACTAGTGATTTTTTATGATGTGCGCTACGTGTTATGCCCAACGCCAAGCAGCCGCGTATACATGAAGTCCCTAATGTTTTTGACAGGAAAATGTACGAGAAACATGATGCCCATTTTATCCTATTTTTGATCTTTAACATTGTAATATTATATGGAATGTTATCCAACCTTTAATAAATCTGAGGGGTAGTTTGTTTGTTATTAAGCACAGAACTACACAAAGGGCTATCTGTACTCGAACACCGCGGTTATCGAAGCTCGGTTTCTAACAGTATAAGTCCGCAGACATATCGCTGTACCACTGTAAGAGGGTAGGGGATAAGATACAGTGTTCATTCAAAAACATTTCGTATATAATTATTATTTATATAATAATAATGTATTGATTGCTTAAAATATAAGATATTCAGTTGTAACATACAGAATTCATACTTTGGAAATCTTATTTTAAGATATTCAGTTGTAACATACAGAATTCATACTTTGGAAATCTTATTTTAAGATATTCAGTTGTAACATACAGAATTCATACTTTGGAAATCTTATTTTAAGATATTCAGTTGTAACATACAGAATTCATACTTTGGAAATCTTATTTTAAGATTTTCAGTTGTAACATACAAAATTCATACTTTAGAAATCTTATTTTAAGATTTTCAGTTGTAACATACAGAATTCATACTTTGGAAATCTTATTTTAAGATTTTCAGTTGTAATTATACAAAATTCATACTTTAGAAATCTTATTTTAAGATTTTCAGTTGTAACATACAGAATTCATACTTTGGAAATCTTATTTTAAGATATTCAGTTGTAACATACAGAATTCATACTTTGGAAATCTTATTTTAAGATATTCAGTTGTAACATACAGAATTCATACTTTGGAAATCTTATTTTAAGATTTTCAGTTGTAACATACAGAATTCAAACTTTGGAAATCTTATTTTAAGATTTTCAGTTGTAACATACAGAATTCATACTTTGGAAATCTTATTAATTACATTTAGCTTTCTATTTACCTTTCCTTATAATAAAGAAGTGACAGATTCTATAGCTGCATACAACACGAAATTTTGTAAAACTTGTACGACGGACGAGCTTTCTCTGTTTTGTGTTTTGTCTGGTTATTAAGGAACCGGATTTTCAATGAACTGCCGTTACTAGACTACACTGGCTGATGGACCTCCCGATGTCATTAGTAGAAAGAATGTTTCTTAAAATTTCATAAGAAACTTCTGCAACACGAGCGGGCTTTCATCTGAAATCAACCCCGCGACTTATCTGACTTTGGCACGCCACCCCAATAAAAGGGTATTGTTGTCCAGCCACTCCGCAGGGATTACAGAATCAAGATAGATGGGAAGACGCAGCCTTCGATATAAAGTCTCATCCAACTGTGAAATAATAGAGACAGACTTTAGCTGCAGGTTGTCTAAATTCTTTTATCACGGAGCGTAGATTAAGGGCTGTATGTTATATTTCTCATGAGTATCTAAAGCCAACAGTTTAAATGGAAGTCGGAACGCTATGCCGTGAGGAATTCTATACGATAATTGTTGTATTCCGATTCATGATTTTATAAAGGTTTTCCTAAAGAATCCACGACGACGAAAACTTTAATGTCTTGTCTTTTCTTAGCGTCGATGTTTTTCATACAAATGCGTTATGTATTGTAGCTAGACGAAGATGATGTTATTATTTAACCCAAATCGACTTAGTTTATTGTAGATGGACATCAATTCTGATTCTGTATTTTTAGAGATAAAATGTGACACTTAAAGTCATTTGCTTAATATAAATAACTGATATCATACCACTGTTACTGTTTCTTTAATTAATAATATTTGAACACTAGTCACAATAACACATGGTTGTTACACAAAAGAAAATTGCGCTGCAGTGGATATTAATGTATTGCTGTATAGACTATTGTTATTATTTGTTAGTATACTACTGTATAGACTGCTGTTATTATTTGTTAGTGTATTACTGTATAGACTGTTGTTATTATTTGTTAGTATACTACTGTATAGACTGCTGTTATTATTTGTTAGTATACTACTGTATAAACTGTTGTTATTATTTGTTAGTATACTACTGTATAGACTGTTGTTATTATTTGTTAGTATATTACTGTATAGACTGTTGTTATTATTTGTTAATGTATCACTGTATAGACTGTTGTTATTATTTGTTAGTATACTACTGCATAGACTGCTGTTATTATTTGTTAGTATATTACTGTATAGGCTGTTGTTAGTATACTACTGTATAGACTGTTGTTAGTATAGTACTGTATAGACTGTTGTTAGTATACTACTGTATAGACTGTTGTTAGTATACTACTATATAGACTGTTGTTATTATTTGTTACTACACTACTGTATAGACTGTACATAACTATCCGTTACTATACTACTGTATAGACTGTACATAACTATCCGTTACTATACTACTGTATACTGTTGTTGCATATAACTATCCGTTACTACACTACTGTATAGACTATACATAACTATCTGTTACTATACTACTGCACAAACTGTTTCAAAAATTCAGAAAACAAGAGTCAAAATTTCATTTGTTTCATATTTGTTTCATCAGTCACTATTACAGTTAGAGCTCTAACTGCTCCTCTTAAGACTTATTAAATTTCTTTAGTCATTTACTTTAACTCTAGTATCCAGTTGTTGTTTTTTTGTATTTTGATTTTTGGTAATAGAATTTGTAAAGGTATAATCTTCAAGAGTAACCAGTCATGCCAAAGTCCCTCCTGACACTAGGTTCCTGTTATACAAACAATTTCCTTCTCGATAATTAAGTCGTATATGTTCCATGGGTAATTTATTCATGTTTTTATTGAATGTTGGCTCTCTGCTAATGCACAGACTATGTAAAAGAGAACACGAAGTTGGACGATTGACTGAAGCAACTTGCAATTCTTATAAACAATTACTGTGTTAAAGGATATAAATGTGTATATCCACAGACTGTCTTGTAATTTTTTTACTGTGTTGTATTTCCGTGATAATAAATAACAGCGAAGGAGCTACAATACAAATAACTGCTTTTGTTTCACCCGACACGTTGTAAAGTTTCTTAAAAATTAATAGAAATAAAACATATTTGAAAATGTAAATAAGAGTAAAAAAATGAAAATAAATTATATTAGTTGTTTCTAACAGTTGCTCTCTGTTCCGTAACAATTGCTGAGCTTTATTTAATGGTAACATGAATGTGGTATTGGACCAGTAAGCAATAGTATCTTTAATTATTAATAGTACTATTACGATATCACACATTGTTCTGGCTTAAGTGTGAAGGGAAGGCATTGAGATATATAATGGGACGAAATCGAAAATTAATTAACTTAGATTAATAGCTTGGGGAACAACCCCTTGTTTTCTTCACTATATTGTTAGTTTATTACCAAACTATTATTCTCTACTCATAAACAGTTCTACAGTTTGTATTATAAAATAAAAGGAATGTTTTGATAAATGAAGATTTTTAATACATGTTTGTTTTTGAATTTCGCGCAGAACTACTCGAGTTGCCTTCCCTAAGGGACGGCAGCTAATCATCACCACCCATCGCCAACTCTTGGGCTACTCGTTTACAAACCAAGAGTGGGATTGATCGTCACATTATAACACCCCCACGGCTGAAAGGGCGAGCATGTTTTGAACGACGGGGATTCGAATCCGCGACCCACAGGTTACGATTCAGCGCCTTAACCACCTGGCCAAGTTGGACTGTTACTTATATGAATTTTCAGTTGTAGAGTATAAAAACTGGGTCTCGAAAAACTGGAGAACTCTCACAACACTTCTTATGTACAATTTTCCTTTGCTAATAATTTCCGTCGAGCATCGTAGATTTAGTTTTAAATCATTGTATTGTTAGATTCGTTAAATGTCACTGGAGATACGAATATTTTAACTGCGAGGTTTGCAACGTCTGCACCAACTCATCACGGTGCTTCGAAAAGTTTCTGATATATTCTTACATTAGGCTTAATAATGGTCATGTTTTTGTTAAATATACAGCTAAAAATCATACGAATGGTAATAAAACAAAATAATTTATATACAAAAGAGAACGCCAAATTGTACGATTAAGTGAAGCATCTCGCGATTGGCCCAAAGCCAAGATAGGAGCCATGAATAAAGTATCATTTTGGTCTTTCACAAATAAAACTGTTATCTCCAGACAAATTATACATATAGCTGTACTTTAAAGCAGCTCTAAAAATTACCGGCACTTCGCAGGATACACTTATTTCGTTTTGGAAAAAACAAAACAGGAATTTTATAACTAAAATCACACTTAATTGTGATGAACGTATTGACCATTGAGTTGGTTAAGTAATGTTATACTATTAAAGTTTATTGTTTCTTTCTGAGCTTTACAGTTTTCATACGAACATTTATTTCTTGGAAAGAAAAAGGAACTTGAGGAATAGGGGTGGTTGGGAGGGGGTACGATTTAAATCTTTTCATAATGTTTATTGTTTTCTTCTTTTTTATGCACACTTCCTTATTATTTGGAATAATATTCGATTCCATTACTTTCGTTTTAGCTAATCGCTGCAACTTTAATCTAACTAGAGCATTTCCTAACCAACTGCAGAAAGCAATGCAAAATTAATTAAAGGCTTAGAGAATGTGTTCATCACCGAGTGAGACGTGTACTATTTGTCTCTTTCTGACATAGTGAATTGAATGTTTAAATATTTCTCCTGGCTTTAACTAGTCTCAGAATGTAATTCGATCGTCAGAGTTATTTAAACACATTAATGAAATGACTAAAATTATGAAGTCGAGCACTTTATATTAAAAGGATTTTAGATCCTCTTCATGTAGTTACTGTCAGTGTCGTCATATCCAGGCATGCTTTATCTGATGACTATACGTCTTGAAATAGGCCTGCAACGTAGCTTCCATTACAGAAGGATTCGTCGTAAGATTTTAATGTTTAAAGCACACCCTTTTCTCTCTTCAGGCTTTCTGTAATCCGAATAATATAGTTATTAGTGCATATTCTAGCAGTTTGTGTGATCGTATGAAATAGCATGGATGACCGTTCCCTTCTTCAGTTGTTTGAGGTATGCAACGATTGAACATAAAGTACAACTGGAAATATTATTTTGGTAAACCCATATCCTTTGGGCTTCGTTTTTAGACACAAATCTTTCTTAATAAGTTTGTTTGGAACAATGGACAACTTTTACCAATGAGTTTGTGTTCATAGGCTCTCACCTTACTAGAACTCTCATTTTTCTTACCACGACGTTTTGGAGCTCTATTTCTGAATGGTCCTGGTGTCCCAAGTTGATTCTTATAATTTTCCTTTCCAATATGCTTGAATAAAAAAGTAACCCCATCTCAGAAATGATAAGTTTCCTATTTGAACACATTGATATAAACGTATTTTGCGTCGAAAAGGGCTGTTATATACATTTCCCAAAATCGATCATTTTTCGGTGGCGTTACACCACCTACGAGTCTGCAACGAATGTCAAAACGTTGCGATACAATGCTGTATACACTAAACACAGTAGCCCTGTGGTTTATGTGATACAATGTTGTATACACTAAACACAGTAGCCCTGTGGTTTATGTGATACAATGTTGTATACACTAAACACAGTAGCCCTGTGGGTTATGTGATACAATGTAGTATACACTAAACACAGTAGTCCTGTGCTTTATGCGATACAATGTTGTATACACTAAACACAGTAGTCCTGTGGTTTATGCGATACAATGTTGTATACACTAAACACAGCAGTCCTGTGGTTTATGCGATGCAATGTTGTATACACGAAACACAGTAGCCCTGTGGTTTATGCGATGCAATGTTGCATACACTAAACACAGTAGCCCTGTGGTTTATGCGATGCAATGTTGTATACACTAAACACAGTAGCCCTGTGGTTTATGTGATACAATGTTGTATACACTAAACACAGTAGCCCTGTGGTTTATGTGATACAATGTTGTATACACTAAACACAGTAGCCCTGTGGGTTATGTGATACAATGTAGTATACACTAAACACGGTAGCCCTGTGGTTTATGTGATACAATGTTGTATACACTAAACACAGTAGCCCTGTGGGTTATGTGATACAATGTAGTATACACTAAACACAGTAGCCCTGTGGAATATGTGATACAATGTTGTATAAACTAAACACAGTATCCCTGTCCACACTACTTGGTTATCGCAAATGGTAATATTTTTAATCAGTTTATTTGCCAGGCTTCAATTATAGCACTTTGTTAACTGTGCATGTTTTGCATGACCTTATGGTTAGGGTGCTCGATTTGAACTGCGTCACCTCCGTCTTAGTTTAGCTAAATACACCCTTGTGCAAATTAATTGAAACAAGACGGAAAATTACGATTTTTTCAAATTTTTTTGCGTTTTATTTCTGAGAATCCAAAAATTACTCACAAATTAACACATGATATGACCGCCTTTATTTTTCAGAAGATCATTAATCCGCTTTAGCATCGAGTCCACGAGTTGACTGCAATCTTTACTAATTTTTGGATCGAGATACCACACCTCAATTATGGCCTCAATTAGCTTATCTTTCGTAGCACAGTCTTTTCCCCGAAGTCTTTCTTTACAAATCGTCCAATGATTTTCAATGGGATTTAAGTCCGGAGAGTTTCCAGGCCAGTCCAGCACCTATATTCGCGTTGTAGTCATGAAATTCTTCACAAGTTTCGATGTGTGACACGGAGCCAGATCTTGCTGAAAAATGCCAGATCCATCTGGAAATTTCTTTTTCAATTCTGGAACGACTCTTCTCTGCAAAACTTCGATGTGCTGTGGTTTTCGCATCATATCTTCTACGATATGTAAGTCTCCGACGCCATCGTAGCTAATAAAGCCCCAAAACATCTTCTTAAAGGGATGTTTTACGAACTGATTGATGTAAGATTCTCGAAGTTTCTCACCTGGAGATCTGTGAACATGCAGACTTCTTTGACCCTGTACGAAGAAATGAGTCTCGTCACTGAATAACACATTCCTCCATTGTTTTTGTACAGTTCCTGTATTTCAGACCCCATTGATACCGTTTTATCTTCATTGAGTTGGTAAGAAGTTGTTTTTTGACTGGTCTCCTTGCCCTTCTAACGCAATTTTGTGTGACGTAATATTCCTCAATATTTCGTCATGTATCCCAAAAATAGATCGACCGTACTGCAAAACACAGCTAATGATGACGTCTGTGTGAAAAAATGACTATTAAAGGAAATCAGCGGGTCCAGCGAGCCTACACTGGCTGCCATGCTGAAAATATTGTAAAATGACCATTTGTTTCAATTAATTTGCACAAGGGTGTATATGCCCATTGCCATGTATTGTATATAGAGAGAATTTAGTTACACAGAAATTATAAATGCTCACTGTATTCTCAAACAAATCTCGCTGACAATCTCCAGCTACAATTTAACATTTTACATCTCTAAGTAATGCGATTAAATAGTCAATAGCTACAGTAATTCGTCGTTAACCGTAAGAGATAGTTACTAAATATGTTCATTATCATTACAATATATAAAAATATCTACTATATTAAGTAATAATTTTCTTATTCTTGAACATAAAAAAACAGCAAACAGGATAAACAAAACATTCGAAGTGAAGTCAAAATAGGAATTTGTTGTTTGAGTAAATAATATCTACAGTATCTTCAGCCTTGTTTCTTTACTTTATGGCCCGACGTGGCCAGATGGATAAGGCACTCGACTCGTAATTCGAGGGTCGTGGGTTTGCATCCCTGTCGCGCCAAACATGCTCGTCCTTTCAGCCGTGGGGGCGTTATAATGTTACGGTCAATCCCACTATTCGTTGGTAAAAAGAGTAGCCCAAGAGTTGGCGGTGGGTGGTGATGACTAGCTGCCTTCCCTTTAGTCTTACACTGCTAAATTGGGGACGGCTAGCGTAAATAGCCCTCGTGTAGCTTTGCGCGAAATTAGAAAAAACAAACTTCACCGAATGTAATTTTACGTTAATTACCAACTGTTGGGATAAGTATTATGTTGTATTTCTTGCCATTCAATTATTGTTTGTTCATCACCTAGTAGCTTAGTCTGGTAGTCTCTTTGTATGTGTGTGTGTTTTCTTATAACAAAGCCACATTGGGTTATGTATTGTGTCCACCGAGGGGAATCGAACACCTGACTTTAGCGTTGTAAGTCGGTAGACTTATCGCTGTACCAGAGAGAGACATTTCTTTGTATTATTTGAACAGTTACGTTAAGAAAATACATTTGTTTTTAAACACTAAAACAATACTAAGGTTCACCTTCTTCCTAAACGGCTTGTTTGAATAAAATTACTATATTTATCCAATTTACTTATTACACCTCTTTTTTTACATTCCGCTTATTTATCAAAAATAATAAAGATAAATAATGAAACTGTCCAAAATTGTAGCTACATTTGGCACTTGTATTTGATTCACATTTTGGTTTTGAAATATTAGACATTTGTTCACGTTGGATGATAAAACCTATACCATATTCAGCTGAATACAGCAGTTTCGAACTATATAATTTCTTAACAGCAGGATGTGATCACTTCTTTTATAGGGAATGTCATTCAAATAAACCTCTTTTGCTGTGGAGAGTCAAGACGTGTGTATAACGGAAATATGAACACCAATATTTCCTACATCCACAGACATAGGAAATGTTTGGGCTCGTTTTCTTCTTGGTAGTATAACCTTTTACCAATAATATAAAAACTACTGGGTATAATATGACAAATCAGTATTTGAAGGTACTTGTTCTGGTCCATTTTTCCATTTATTTTGCAAATATCTCCTGCCGATTCAGTAGAGAAACACTTCCAAAGCATTACACTGCTTTTTCTGTGCTACACGGTAGGTACAATGCACTGAGGTATGTTTCACTTTTCTTCTGCCGGACTTACAACCCTCACTTTGAACCAAATATTTAAAACTTAGACTCATCTGTTCACAACATCCTTTTCTAATCATCAACAGTTTAGTTTTTATACTTTTTAGCACATTTTAGTGTACCGATAATATTTGGAGATTATCAGACAGATCTATTGATAATATTTGGAGATTATCAGATAAATCTATTGATAATATTTGGAGATTGAAGTAAAGGATTTTAAACTGCTACACGACTAAATATTTCATTTTCTTCGATTCTTCTTGACACTGTAGATCTGGATACTTTTCTGTCTTCGAGTACATGATCATTTATCTCATGCTAGAGATAAGTGGCAGTCATGAAGGCTACATAAACGAAGATACTTAACATCAGTATCACTAAGTTTAGATGTTTTACTTCCTCCTTTCCTACTTTCACATTTACCTGTCTCGGTTTCATGATCTACAGTGTAGTTGATAGTGTTTGGGGAACATTCCAAGACTGCTGCAATTTGTTGGAGAGTCCAACTAGCATCACTTAAAGTTGTCATGCGAAATCTCTGCTCTACTGACAATTCTCTACGCTTTTTGGGCCGTAGCGTAATGACAAAACTTAATATACAGTGTTAAACACAGTTTTTATTAAGTGTTTTTGTAGAGACCTATTAAGTTGATTTATACTACTGACACATGCCAGCTCCTTGTTTACTTCTTTTTATATAGTTAAAACACTACATAGGAAACCATGACAGTTTTTGCAGACCCTAAATTTGATCAGTATGTTCATTCAAGCAGAACCTTATGACATGCCCTTGATATAAGTATATAGGAATTCTAAAGAAGATTCATAAGTATTCTCACCTTAGCCGAATCAGTTGTCAACAGGAATCAGTGAAGCATTACCGTAACGTTGATATTTACATTCTATAATAGCAAGGAAAATAAGCCTCATAATATGGAAAGAATGACCAAATATTCTCTTGTCCTAAGCCTTTTCACACAGTACAATATATGCCGTTATTATTCTACGTGTCAATATAAACAGATTGGACACATTTTTGATCAGTTCCTTTTTGCCATATAAATTGACATTTCCAGTAAATTTGATTATTAAAAACTTGCTTGCACTGAAGAAGAAACACCTTAAGTCTGTCAGAAACAAAGATTTCATTTTACTGCCTTCGGTGTCAAATAAAGAAAATTATATCAGAAAACAGTGCACGTTAATTTTTAAGAATTTTCTATATATGTGGAAAACTAAGTATATTTTTCTTATGTGATATTTATGATGTCGCAGAAAGGGAGGAGAGAATAGCTTGTACGTTTCTTTCAGATAATAAACCTTTAATTAACGGATCGTGGTTAAATTTTTACTGTAACTTGTTCTATTTCCCTAGGTATGTCTAGACACGCACATGACATTGAAACATGGAATCAGATATTGATAATTGTATATTTTTATTTTTCTACGAACAAAATTTTCCTATAAACTTTTATCTTTACTTTCATTATCAGTTCTTTTCAGCTACTGATACGTTAATGCTTGAAGGGCGCCAGAATCGATGAGCAAATGCTCCTTCAGTAACATAGCTCTGTGACTTTAAACTTCGTAAAAGTTGTTTTGGTTTTAATAATTGATTTTTCCACAATTCAGCTACCCATACTTTCAAAATAATATTCATTTTTTGCTATTACGGAAAGAAATATGTTGCTTAGATCAAATTGTTATTTCATTTACCACAGTGAGGATTTTTTTATTATCATATTTCTTAACGAAATTATAAATAAACTAAAGGGAAGACATTGATGTCATACAAATACGTATCTTCCTTCATCCTGATTTTTTTTTTTTTGCGTGAAATCTAGGTCTTTTAGTCTCAAAACTACTTGTGATCTTTCTTTTATGTATTACGCCTGGAACATCTCGTTTCGATGACCAGAAGTAATCAGCCATTATGTAACTAAATATTCCACCTTCCATGATACCTCATCTCCATATCCCTGGTGTCTTGATGAAACCTATCCCTTTGTTCTTGGCTCGACATGGCCAGGTGGTTAAAGCACTCGACTCGTAATCTAAGGGTTGCGGGTTTGAATCCTCGTCACACCAAACATGCTCACCCTTTCAGCCGTGGGATCGTTATAAGTTACGGTTAATCCCACTCATTATTCGTTGGTAAAAGAGTAGTCCAAGAGTTGGCGGTGGGTGGTGATGACTAGCTGCCTTCTCTCTAATCTTACACTGTTAAATTAAGCATGGTTAGCGCAGTTAGCCCTCGTGTAGCTTTGCGCAACATTCTAAACAAACCAAACCAAACCCTTTATTCTTCGCTGACTGCACTTATGTTTTCAGGAAAATAGTCAATATGTGAGTGTAGGAAATGAACTCATAAGGACATGTTACAATCCAACTCTTTGAATTTATAGATAATGTTATTGACAATATTTTCATAATTCGGGTCCTCGTTGCTTGATAAAAATTGTCAATAACATCTTTAAAGACAATAAGACAATCCACATTTCTTTAACAAGTTCC